>NC_060892.1:20611662-20684162 GCF_014805685.1 Silurus meridionalis
CTGCTACTATAGCTCTAATGCTAATTATGTAATGCCGATATGACAATACAAATCATGTGGGCCAACTATGGCTCTAAGTTAATATATGTTGTGCCTCTAGGGCCCTGATGTGAAAAACTGTGCTGCTACTATAGCTCTAATGCTAATTATGTAGTGCTGCTATGACTCTAAGTCAATTTATGTGGGCCAACTATGGCTCTGAGTCAAATGATGCTCTGCTACTATGGCTCTAATTCAAATATGTTGTGCTACTAGGGCCCTGATGTAAAACACCGTGCTGCTACTATAGCCCTAATGCTAATTATGTAGTGCTGCTATGACTATAATTCAAATTATGTTGGCAAACTATAACTCTAATTTAAATCATGTTGTGCTACTATGGCTCTAATTCAAATATGTTGTGCTACTAGGGCCCTGATGTGAAACACTGTTCTGCTACTATAGCCCTAATGCTAATTATGTTGTGCTGCTATGACTCTAATTTAAATTATGTTGTGCTGCTATGACTATAATTCAAATTATGTTGTGCTGCTATGACTCTAATTCAAATATGTTGTGCTACTATGGCTCTAATTTAAATTATGTTGTGCTGCTAGGGACTCCAGCCCTGATGTGGCTACAGAGCCCTGGTGTGAAACACTGTTCTGCTACTATAGCTCTAATGCTAATTATGTAGTGCTTATATGACTCTAATTCAAATTATGTTGTGCCTCTAGGGCCCTGATGTGAAACACTGTGCTGCTACTGTAGCTCTAATGCTAACTGTGCTTCATGTCAGGGCCCTAGCATCACAACATAATTCGAATCAGAGTCATAGTAGCACAACAGTTAGCAGAACAATGGTGTGCTACTATGACTCTAATTCAAATAATGCTGTGCTACTATGGCTCTAATTCAAATATGTTGTGCTGCTAGGGCCTGATGTGAAACACTGTTCTGCTACTATAGCTCTAATGCTAACTATGTTGTGCTAATATAGCTCAAAATTAAATTATGATGTGCTACTATGACTCTAATCCAAATGATCTTGGCCAACTATGGCTCTAAGTCAAATGATGCTCTGCTACTATGGCTCTAATTCAAATCATGTTGTGCTGTTATGGCCCTAGTGGGAAACACTTTTCCGCTACTTTTGCCCAAATTCAATTTATGCTGTGCTGTCCTGGCCCTGATGTTAAACACTGATGTGCCACTGTAGCTCTAATGCTAATTATGTAATGCTGATATGACTCCAATACAAATCATGTGGGCCAACTATGGGTCTAAGTTAATATATATTGTGCCTCTAGGGCCCTGATGTGAAACACTGTGCTGCTATTGTAGCTCTAATGCTAACTGTGTTTCACGTCAGGGCCCTAGCAGCACAACATAGGTAGCATTAGAGCTACAGTAGCAGAACAATGTTGTGCTACTATGACTTTAATTCAAATTGTGTTGTGCTGCTAGGGCCCTGATGTGGAACACTGTGCTGCTACTACAGCTCTAGTGCTAATTATGTCGTGCTACTATGACTTTAATCTAAATGAACTTGGCCAACTATGGCTCTAAGTCAAATGATGCTCTGCTACTATGGCTCTAATTCAAATCATGTTGTCCTGTTATAGCCCTAGTGGGAAACACTGTTCCGCTACTGTAGCTCTAATGAGAATTATGTAATACTGATATGACTCTAATTCAAAGTACGTTGTGCTACTATGGCTCTCATTCAAATTATGGTGTGCTGCTAGGGACTCCAGCCCTGATGTGGCTACAGGGCCCTGGTGTGAAACACTGTGCTGCTACTATAGCTCTAATGCTAACTGTGTTTCACATCAGGGCCCTAGCAGCACAACATACCTTGAGTTAGAGTCATAGTAGCACAACATTGTTCTGCTACTATAGCTCGAATGCTAACTATGTTGTGCTACTATGACTCTAATACAAATTATGTTGTGCTGCTAGGACCCTGATGTGAAACACTGTACTGCTACTATAGCTCTAATGCTAATTATGTAGTGCTGCTATGACTATAATTCAAATTATTTTGGCCAACTATGACTCCAATTTAAATCATGTTGTGCTACCATGGCTCTAATTTAAAATATGTTGTGCCTCTAGGGCCCTGATGTAAAACACTGTGCTGCTACTATAGCCCTAATGCTAATTATGTAATGCCGATATGACTCCAATACAAATCATGTGGGCCAACTATGGCTCTAAGTTAATATATGTTGTGCCTCTAGGGCCCTGATGTGAAAAACTGTGCTGCTATTGTAGCTCTAATGCTAATTATGTAATGCTGATATGACTCTAATTCAAATTATTTTGGCCAACTATGGCTATGAGTCAAATTATGTTGGCCAACTATGGCTCTAATTTCAATTTTGTTTTGCTGCTATGGCCCTAGTGGAAAACACTGTTCCGCTACTGTGGCCCAAATTCAAATAATGTTGTGCTGTCCTGGCCCTGATGTAAAACACTGTTGTGCTACTGTAGCTCTAATGCTAATTATGTAGTGCTTATATTACTCTAATTCAAAGTAGAGTGTGCTACTATGCCCTTTCATTCAAATTAAGGTGTGCTGCGAGGGACCCTAGCCCTGATGTGGCTACAGGGCCCTGGTGTGAAACACTATACTGCTACTATAGCTCTAATGCTAACTGTGTTTCACATCAGGGCCCTAGCAGCACAACATAACTTGAGTTGGAGTCATAGTTATCATTAGAGCTATAGTAGCAGAACAATGTTGTGCTACTATGACTCTAATTCAAAGTACAGTGTGCTACTATGGCCCTGATGTGAAACACTGTACTGCTACTATAGCTCTAATGCTAACTGTGTTTCACATCAGGGCCCTAGCAGCACAACATAATTTGTATTAGAGCCATAGTGGCACAACATAGTTAGCATTAGAGCTATAGTAGCAGAACAATGTTGTGCTACTATGGCTCTAATACAAATTATGTTGTGCTGCTAGGGCCCTGATGTGAAACACCGTACTGCTACTATAGCGCTAATGCTAATTATGTTGTGCTACTATGACTATAATTCAAATTATGTTGGCCAACTATGACTCCAATTTAAATGACGATGTGCTACTATGGCTGTAATACAAATTATGTTGTGCCACTAGGGCCCTGATGTAAAACACCGTGCTGCTACTATAGCCCTAATGCTAATTATGTAATGCCGATATGACTCTAATCCAAATGATGTTGGCCAACTATGACTAATTTAAAATATGTTGTGCCTCTAGGTCCCTGATGTGAAACACTGTACTGCTACTATAGCTCTAATGCTAATTATGTTGTGCCTTTATGACTCTAATCCAAATGATCTTGGCCAACGATGGCTCTGAGTCAAATGATGCTCTGCTACAATGGCTCTAATTCAAATCATGTTGTGCTACTATGGCCCTGATGTGAAACACTGTACTGCTACTATAGATCTAATGCTAATTATGTAGTGCTGCTATGACTATAATTCAAATTATGTTGTGCTACTATAACTTTAATTTAAAATATGTTGTGCCTCTATGGCCCTGATGTGAAACACTGTGCTGCTACTGTAGCTCTAATGCTAATTAGGTAATGCCGATATGACTCTAATCCAAATGATCTTGGCCAACTATGGCTCTGAGTCAAATGATGCTTTGCTACTATGGCTCTTATTCAAATCATGTTGTGCTACTTTGGCCCTGATGTGAAACACTGTACTGCTACTATAGTTCTAATGCTATATATATATATGCAGTGCTGCTATGACTCTAATTCAAATATGTTGTGCTACTATAACTTTAATTTAAAATATGTTGTGCTACTATGGCTCTAATTCAAATATGTTGTGCTACTATGACTCTAATTTAAATTATGTTGTGCTGCTATGGCCCTGGTGTGAAACACTGTTCTGCAACTATAGCTCTAATGCTAATTATGCAGTGCTGCCATGACTATAATTCAAATTATGCTGGACTACTGCAGCTCTAATGCTAAGGTTTGATTACTTACCTCGTTATACAAAAGGTCATATTCAGCGGGCGGCGAGAATTGCTGCCCCCGCAAAGAAGACCGCTCTTTGTATGAAAAAATGGGTGGCTCTTAAAAGAGCCGTTGGTTTTTATCTTAAAGACGGCGATAACACGCTTTACTTTGAGCTGGTGTACTTGGTGACGGCCTTTGTGCCCTCGGACACGGCATGCTTTGCAAGTTCACCGGGAAGCAACAGGCGTACGGCGGTCTGGATTTCCCTGGAAGTGATGGTGGATCGCTTGTTGTAGTGAGCGAGACGAGAAGACTCACCGGCGATGCGCTCGAAAATGTCGTTTACGAAGGAATTCATGATGCCCATAGCTTTAGAAGAGATGCCGGTATCAGGGTGCACCTGCTTCAGAACCTTGTACACGTAGATAGCGTAGCTCTCCTTCCTTGACTTTCTGCGCTTCTTGCCTCCTTTGCCGGCCGTCTTCGTGACAGCCTTCTTGGAGCCCTTCTTGGGCGCGGTCTTTGCTGGATCAGTGGGCATAATGCTGCTTCTCGAGGAAACTTCGAGAGAATGAAAAAGGGCCGCCTCGCCGCCTCTCTATTTACAGACCTGCATTGTAATTACGTACAAGGGAAAGGAGTCGTATTATTGGTCACAAATCCAAACCTCATCATACAAGGCTCCGCCCTGGTCCCATCCTCTCCAGTTCCCTCTCCCCGCCCCACGCTTTGTTTCCCTGCCCGCCGTTTTGTGCGCGCACACGCACAGACAAATATGGTGTATATATATATATAGAGAGAGAGAGAGAGAGAGAGAGAGAGAGAGAGAGAGAGAGAGACTTTGAGACAAAACTGTAGTGCTTGTGCAAGGTTTTACCTTATTAGAATATATCTATAATTATTCCAAATTCTATTAGTCATATACACTTGAGAAAATAGTTCTTTCCTCCCCTTCTTCGCCACACACACACACACACACACACACACACACAGTAAAAGAAACAATAGCTCATTTTGTAATATTTGGGTGGCTCTTAAAAGAGCCGTTGTGTTCACGTTATTTGGTAGGTAAGCATTTAGCCGCCGAAGCCGTAAAGAGTGCGTCCCTGGCGTTTCAGGGCATACACCACATCCATAGCGGTGACGGTCTTTCTTTTCGCATGCTCGGTGTATGTGACTGCATCGCGGATGACGTTCTCCAAGAACACCTTCAGTACACCACGAGTCTCCTCGTAGATCAGACCGGATATACGTTTAACACCACCACGGCGAGCCAGACGGCGGATAGCCGGCTTAGTGATACCCTGGATGTTATCGCGCAGAACCTTACGGTGGCGCTTAGCGCCTCCTTTGCCGAGTCCCTTGCCACCCTTTCCTCTTCCAGACATGGTGCTGCTCTCACAAAGTCAAGCTGCTCAATAAAGAAGCCCCGCGCAATGCCCGCCTATTTATTCTCTCTCCACAGGACCTACTTGAGAACAGGCGAGGGGGCGGACCTAAAACCAACGATCACACAAAAGAATGTCTTCAAAGCGAAACGCCACAGCCGTTAACATGCTAGAGTCTTGTACTGCCTCAGGCTTTCTGTCAACACAAACATAGTGATATATAAATAGTAATAGTCATGTAGTGGAATTGATTTAATTTGGTTTTTGCTCACAGCATGGTACACTCAATGCAGTTCAACACACAAATATTTGAATTGAGAATTATAATCAGAACTGTTTTGACTCAGTTGCAATTTTTATTCCAGTAGAAGTATAAATCAAATTGCAGTTCTTGTTGCATTAAGTAGGCTTATATCATCATGAGGAATGCAAAATATTGCACACACTATGCTTTCAGTTACTTACACACTGTGCCACTACTGACCAGAAAGGTGTAAACCTGATGGGGGACAAAATATTGAGCTACTGTACATATGCAATTAAAAGGTTTTCGCATATCCCAACTCATCTGGAAGCTGGGGTCAGAGCGCAGGGTCAGCCATGGTACGGCGCCCCTGGAGCTGACAGGGCTAAGTGCCTTGCTCAAGGGCTCAACAGTGGTAGCTTGGCAGTGCTGGGGCTTGAACCGCTGACCTTGTGATCAGTAACCCAGAGCCTTAACCACTGGACTACCACTGCCCTGCTGCCACCACTACCAGTAGTAGTAGTAGTAGTAGTAGTAGCATTAATCTTGTACTATACTTGTCAACACACAAGAAATATAGCATGACTATTGTAGGAATGGCCCATGATTATTATTAAAATAACAAGCATTATTCTCATTTCTATTAATGTGGTACTATTTGCATTAGCAGTAGTAGCAATAGTAGTAGTCGTATTAGTAGTAGAAGTAGTAGAAGTAGTAGTAGTAGTAGTAGTAGTAGTAGTAGTCAGTTATCCATACATTTCAGTTATCCATACATCTCTCACATCGGCCCAAAAACTAGTATACAGAAGCTCCAGCATCTCAACCTGCATTTAGACGGATGTTCTGTAACCACTAGTTCAACGGTAAAAGACCTGGGTGTTATTTTAGACAGCGACTTGTCTTTCAAAAATCATATCAACCAAGTTACAAAAACAGCCTTCTTTCACCTTAGAAATATTTCTAAGTTAAGAAACATGTTGTCTATATCCGATGCAGAGAAGCTCGTCCATGCGTTCATGACCTCCAGAATAGACTACTGTAATGCATTACTAGGTGGATGTCCTGCGTCATTAATAAACAAGCTTCAGTTAGTCCAGAATGCAGCAGCCAGAGTTCTTACAAAGGTCAAGAAAATATGATCACATAACCCCAATCCCATCGTCCCTACATTGGCTTCCTGTTAAGTTTCGAATAGACTACAAACTATCACTTCTCACTTATAAAGCACTAAATGGTTTGGCTCCCATGTATCTATCCAGTCTTTTAACACTACGCTACAATCCGCCACGCTCCCTGAGATCTCAAAACTCTGGGCTTCTAGTTGTTCGTAGAATAGCAAAGTCCACTAAAGGTGGTAGAGCATTTTCACATTTAGCTCCTAAACTCTGGAATGGTCTTCCTGACAGTGTTCGGGGCTCAGACACACTCACCCAGTTTAAGTGTAGATTAAAAACATATCTTTTTAGCAAAGCCTACACATAACACACATCACATATCATAACCTTGTGCTCCAGAACATCTGATCACATGCACATTATCAACTTGTGCTGTTAATATCATGAACAGCAGCTACGCCAATTCCTCTCCACTGCTTCTCTTTCTCTCCCCATCCCGAGACACCCTGAGGTTTGGCCAGCTCCAGTCACCTCCCACCTCGTGATGATTACGGACCTTTGAAGAAGTAGATGCCGAACTCGCAAACATCCCGAACCATCTAGAGACGTACCAGTGCCATTTGGATCCCGCTACATGTGTGGAGTTTTGACATTGGACCTCCTGGAGTGTTTAAAGGCTCTGGCATGGAGAAGCTGATGCTGGATCTGTGGTGATCACAAATGCTGAGCTCATAAAACTCGGAGCTACTAACCATATAGACTGTTTAAGACTGCAGAAAGAACATCACTTATAATCTTATACTCCAGTAATCATGTTAGTTCTCACTGTCCAGTGTTCTGTATTGTTGAAAGATTTATGATCAAACTCTTGATGTCACCCAGATGAGGATGGGCTCCCCTTTTGAGTCTGGTTCCTCTCAAGGTTTCTTCCTCATAACATCTAAGGGGAGTTTTTCCTTGCCACAGTCGCCACGGCTTGCTCATCAGGGACAAATTCACACCATTCACCATCACTGTTGATTTGTGTAAAGCTGCTTTGAGACAACGTCTGTTGTGAAAAGCGCTATACAAATAAACTTGACTTGACATAGGTCAGGAGATTATGGTAATATTTGCATCAAGCATCAGAATGAGTGAGCATTGTGTGTACCTACATGGGCTGTAGAACATTGAGTAAATATATGTATATTATTTATCCAATTCAATAGAACGAAGTTTCAGAGACAGATGATGCTTCAGATACACAGTCACTTCTACAGCACAAATATTTTGATGGCACCTTAAAAAAAGGGAGAAATGTTCCTTTATTGAGAAAACATATATGCAGATGCAAATATGAGTGCAGGAACAGGAACTCACAAATCATTCGTGAACATCATTCCACCACAGCAGGAGCTGACAAGCTGAGCAAACCCAGTGCTCAATCTGCACTAGTGTCCAGAAGTATATGGACAGGGCCACATACTTTGTCTGTGAGTGTGTGCATCTTTTACCTATGCTGCAAAATATGCAGTAAGGTCTCTATGTATTTGGACAGTGTCACGCTGACTTGTACAAACTGTCAATAAAACTATTATTCTAGAACTTAGCGCATCACGACACATTTTTCTTGGTAACTGCTCCACTGTCACAAAGAGTGTGTATGCTCACTGAGTGCTCACCTGAATAGGAAATGTATATGCTATATATCTCTGCTTATATTTCCTAATACCGTACCATGTAGTGTAGACAGGCATCATTGATAAAGTGAACAATTCCTTTGACTTGACTTGACTTGACTTCGGTAATCAACAAAAGGTAGAGAGGAATGTGCACTTTCTAGATTTGGTCACACAATAGCAGTCAAGACCGATGCAGAACTACACACCATGCTGCCTTAAGCAATCATTATTATTATTTATGGTATTCATCAAACCCTATTCTTAACTCATTCCTCAACTTACTAAGAATAATTATTAGGATCATGGTTGTTAGTAGTAGTAGTAGTAGTAGTAGTAGATGTAGTAGAAGAATTAGGTCTGAGATGAGATCAGAACAAACAAACAAACAAACAACATACACGAATAACACTTTAAAAAATTGACCATAAACACTTCATACTAGTGTTTAAGGGTATACAGTATACAATCAAACAAAGAAACAAACAACATACACAAACAAAACTTAAAAAACAAAACAAACAAAAAAACCCCAATAAAATTAAAAAAAAAAAAAAAAAAAGACCAAAAACACTTCATATTAGTGTTTAAGAGTATACAGGGATATTCCTAATAAAGGCAGAGGTCGGTGGACGTTGTAGAGCTTGACTGCCATCGTGTGGCAATGTTTCCATGTGGCAGAAAAATGTAGATTAAAGGAATTGATGCTCACATCATTTTGTGTGATTATTGTGTATGGAACAGACATTTACTCTAGGGTTTCGCATTAATAGTTTGAGATGAGATCAGAACAAACAAACAAACAAACAAACAAACAAACAAACAAACAACATACACGAATACAGCCTTAAAGAAATAGACCAAAAACACTTCATACTAGTGTTTAAGATTTCTAGATTTGGTCACACAATAGCAGTCAAGATCAATGCAGAACTACACACCATGCTGCCTTAAGCAATCATTATTATTATTTATGGTATTCATCAAACCCTATTCTTAACTCATTCCTCAACTTACTAAGAATAATTATTAGGATCATGGTTGTTAGTAGTAGTAGTAGTAGTAGTAGTAGTAGTAGATGTAGTAGAAGAATTAGGTCTGAGATGAGATCAGAACAAACAAACAAACAACATACACGAATAACACTTAAAAGGGTATACAGTATACAATCAAACAAAGAAACAAACAACATACAGGAATAACACTTAAAAAGGGTATACAGTATACAAACAAACAAAGAAACAAACAATATACACAAACAAAACTAAAAAAAAAAATACAATAAAATTTGAAAATAAAAAAAAAGACCAAAAACACTTCATACTAGTGTTTAAGGGTATACAGGGATATTCCTAATAAAGGCAGAGGTCGGTGGACGTTGTAGAGCTTGACTGCCATCGTGTGGCAATGTTTACATGTTGCAGAAAAATGTAGATTAAAGAAATTGATGCTCACATCATTTTGTGTGATTATTGTGTATGGAACAGGCATTTACTCTAAGGTTTCGCATTAAAAGTTTAAGATGAGATCAGAAAAAACAAACAAACAAACACACACACAAACAAACAAACAACATTCACAAATAAAACCTTAAAAAAAATTTGACCAAAAACACTTCATACTAGTGTTTAAGGGTATACAGGGTTTCTTCCTAAAGTGAACTGTGAGTCTCTTTTTGTCTCGCTTCGTGTTTATCTAATAGGCCAGTAGAACACGTCATATATATCAAATTGCACTAGTGCCCATAACTATTTTGACAGCACAAGTTCATAGATCATTTGAATATCTCTTCTTTTGTCCAATGTTGCACAATATCCTGGAAAGTGTCAGTATATTTGGACTGTGTTACAATTTGAAGAGAGAAACAGAGTGAGAGAGTCAATAATGTCACATTAGATTAACATATGTCTCCCACTCTCTCTTTCTATCTCTCTCTCTCTCTCTCTCTCTCGCTTGAACACCTTCACCTCCTCCAGTCCCACACTCAGGGATGCGTATTGTACCCTTACTTATATTCACTTTTCCACTAATGAGTGCTTACCTGCCTAGGCCTTAGAAAGCATCATCAAGTTTGCTGATGACACCACAAATGGTAGGCCTGATCAGAGGTAAAGATGAGACGGCTTTCAGGGAGGAGATCCAGCGCCTAGTAATTCACACCAACAGAGATGTTGTGGAGTGTGAATTCAGCCTCAAGTTACTTCAAGTCCTTATCTTCGAGGATCTCACCTGGTCACTGAACTCTTCTCTCTACTTCGCACACCCATGACTTCAGTACCACTCAGATTACATCACTTCAATACCAGAAACTTGTTGGGATGTGAAGGGTCCGTTGTCTCATTTTACTGTGTACTGCGTCAGCTATATATGGTTGAAATGACAATAAAAGTTTCTTGACCTGACCTCTTGACTTGTCTCAACAACGCCTGTGATTGCTGAGGACACTTTAAAAGTCCTGTCTGTGCTACAGGATACTGGAGAACTTCTACAGCTGTACCATTTCTGTGTGGTACAGCAACTGCACTGCTCCAGGCCCTAAAAAATAAAATGGAAAATGAAAATTTCCCAATGAATCATTGGCACTCAGCTCCCCATCCTGGAGAACATTCACAAGAAACACTGTCTGGAAAGGGCGCAGCAGTTGTCTGTGCAGAGCTCACAAGATCATCAAGGACCCTTCACATCCCAGTCACAAACTGTTTAACCTCCACCATCAAGATCGAGATACAGAAACATACGCACCAGACCAGCAGGATCAGGGACAGCTTTATTTCCATCCACCATCACCACACTGAACTCTACACTACACCGTTAGATCACTGTATAAGCACTGTATATGTGAATGTTACATATTGTTTTTTGTTTACTCCGCATTCTCTACACATATTGTGCCTCACTTCCATCTGCACTACTATTATATTTATGTGTATCTGTATATACCTTACTGTACATCCTGCCACATTCATGTATATACAGATATATATATTTCTATCTATCTAACGAACCTCTGAGCAGATGCTAAATGCATTCTCTTAGCTCTGTACATGTATCTTGCACGATGACAATAAAGTCAACAATAAATCTAATCTAAAATATAAGATGAAATTACACTAGTGTCCATGAGTACTTGGAGAGGCCACTATTCATTCATTTCATTGTGTTGCTCTTGGTATTGCACATTTTCCACACAAATACATACACACACACACATATATATATATATATATATATATATATATATATATATATGTGTGTGTGTGTATATGTATTTGTGTGTGTGTATATGTATTTGTGTGTGTGTGTGTGTGTGTGTGTGTGGTCAGGTTTGGACGTATATGCACAGGGACACGACAACGAAAGAGAACATACACATAGTGCTTTAGATTCATGTTATGTCAAATTGTTCCTAACGCATAAAAACCATGTTTAAATGGTCAGAATCGTAGTCAGCATACTAAAGTTATAAGTGAGAGAATTAATCCTATGATGATGCAATTTATTGGTTTTTGGTTTGTTTGTCTCCCTTAGAATACAAACGAGAACACGAGAATGGGAAGTGACACTTTGGCCACAAGATGGCAGTCACGCTCCGTGCAGAACAGCAAGCGACCTTCTTTTTGCATTTATTATTATTATTATTATTACTACTACTACTGTCGCCAAGTACTAAAATAATCTATGATAAAATACACAAAATGCTCAGCGACAGAGCCAAAAAATCAGTGGTTTCCTGAAGCGCTCCATTCTTCTAAACTAGACACTATATAATCATTTGTTTAAAACAACCACGGTATAGACTTGCTCGTTTTACTGAGACAATGAGGTGGCTCTTAAAAGAGCCTTTGTGTATACTGGACAGAGTTATTGTTTAAGCGCGCTCTCCGCGAATACGGCGGGCCAGCTGAATGTCCTTGGGCATGATGGTCACTCTCTTGGCGTGGATGGCGCACAGGTTGGTGTCCTCGAACAGGCCGACCAAGTATGCCTCGCTCGCCTCCTGCAAAGCCATCACAGCGGAGCTCTGGAAACGCAAGTCAGTCTTGAAGTCTTGAGCAATTTCTCTCACCAGGCGCTGGAAGGGCAGCTTGCGGATGAGCAGTTCAGTAGACTTCTGATAGCGACGGATCTCTCTCAAAGCCACGGTGCCGGGCCTGTAACGGTGAGGCTTCTTCACGCCGCCGGTAGCCGGAGCGCTCTTGCGAGCAGCCTTGGTGGCGAGCTGCTTCCTGGGCGCCTTGCCACCAGTGGATTTACGGGCAGTCTGCTTAGTTCTTGCCATAGCGTTGAGCTCTGCACTTCGCGGACGAAAGACAGAATAAAAAGCGCTAGCAAACGCTGGCTTTATAAGCCTGAACGACGCCTCGCGTTCATTGGGCGTCTCGAAACCTCTCGTCTTGCATTGGATCGATCGCTATACGTCACTCGACGATTATTGGCTTAGACATAGTCAGCGCCACAGTTTGAACACCCCACCGCACCCCTTCCCTCCCTCCCTCCCTCCTCGGCTCTCTTGCGCAGCACTGTTTTCCTCTGTTCTATAGTTACACAAAAACGGCCGTCGCAATTTAGTTTCACTTTTCAGACCTTGTTTAACCAGCATACTTCCCTGTTATATTTATGCTTCTAAGTCACTAATGAGAATGTCATGATTACTAGACTATTCCAATGGGCCCTATTAAATGTGATTCTCTTGGGTGCAACTTTCTAGAATGAATACAATGATATACACAAAGCATACACAAAGTAACAAACTTGCACTTTTTGAGTCAAAGTGGGTGGCTCTTAAAAGAGCCTTTGGGTACTGACAAACACAGCATTGGACGACTTTACTTGGTCTTGACAGCCTTCTCAGTCTTCTTGGGCAGAAGTACAGCCTGAATATTAGGCAGCACACCACCCTGAGCGATGGTCACTCCGCCGAGCAGTTTGTTCAGCTCCTCATCGTTACGCACGGCGAGTTGCAAGTGTCGGGGAATGATACGAGTCTTCTTGTTATCACGGGCAGCGTTGCCAGCCAACTCCAGAATCTCAGCGGTCAGATACTCCAGCACAGCCGCCAGGTAAACGGGAGCGCCGGCACCGACGCGCTCAGCGTAGTTGCCTTTACGCAGAAGCCTGTGCACACGGCCTACAGGAAACTGCAGTCCTGCCCTGGATGAGCGAGTCTTAGCCTTGGCCCTGGCTTTGCCACCGGTTTTGCCTCTTCCACTCATTTTGCTGCAGATCAGATTTGTTCAAGGAACAAGTCGATAATAGTGAACGCTTCGCGCTGAAAACTCAGTGATATAGGCAACACAGCCACTCTCTCATTGGCTTAGAACGCCATGTGATCAACATCCAATCACAAATGCACGAATGGTGAAACTCATTCAGCCTTAGCCTTAGCCTACCCCCCCACTCCACACACACACACACACTCCCTCCCCACCCCAATAGTCTCTCTGTGTGTGTGTGTGTGTGTGTGAGAGACTGAGGATTGAGCGCGCGCTCATGGGAGACACAGGGATCAGAATACAACATTCATGTGAAATGTGTACAACGATACATATAGCATATATCATGTAATAAGCATCTCTATACCTGTGTCTGTCGCTGTTTTGAAACTCTACATAGTTTGCGTATTCATATGTCATAAATCCCTATCTTGTATTCGCTTTCACTTTCATCATGGGAGAATCCAAAATGTTGCTCTTTGGGGGAAAATATAGGTGGCTCTTAAAAGAGCCGTTTAGTTAAGGTAGACATGAAATAAACAAACAAACAAAAATGTTTACTTCTTCTTGGGCGCTGTCTTTTTCGCCTTTGCAGCCTTGGGCTTCGCCGCTTTGGGCTTCACGGTCTTTGCTTTCTTGGGGCTCTTGGCTGCTTTTTTAGGAGTCGCCGGCTTTTTCGCTTTCTTCGGGCTCTTGGTGGCTTTTTTAGCAGCCGCTGCGGGCTTCTTTGCCTTCTTCGGGGACTTCTTGGCAGCGGCAACAGGTTTCTTGGCCGCCACCTTCTTGGGCTTCTTCGCTGCGGCGGGTTTCTTCGCCTTAACAGCGACGGGCTTCTTCGCCTTAGTTGCGGTCTTCTTTGCGGGCTTCTTGGCTTCGGTCTGCTTCTTGTTTAGCTTGAAAGAGCCAGACGCGCCGGTCCCTTTGGTCTGTAGAAGAGTTCCCTTCAGCACGAGACCCTTGACAGCGAGCTTGACGCGGGAGTTGTTCTTCTCCACGTCGTATCCGCCGGCGGCCAAGGCTTTCTTCAGGGCGGCGAGCGACACACCGCTCCTCTCCTTGGACGAGGAAACCGCTTTGACGATGAGCTCGCCGACGCTGGGGCCGGCTTTCTTGGCCCTCGACGCTGCTTTCTTTTTTGGCGCTTTAGCCGGCGCGGCGGCGGGCGCGGGAGCAACTTCTGCCATCTCTCTAGTATCTCTAGTATCTCAGTGCGAGTCAGACTCTGTATACGCTGTGTAACACACAGAAACCTCCCGCCCCTCTGCTGGTGGGCCGGTCTTAAAACCAAGCATGAGAACGTTGTAGACTCAACCGGGCCGAATCAGTGCGCTTCCGCGACACGCTCGCGAGTGTGTTTTCTCGCAGCGTTTCTCGTCGTAAATAAGACGCCGAAGACAAGATCCCGCGCTATTATGCACACATTTCGCGCGTACGGGCTTGCAAGTGTTCCCCGATGCCCGTCATGGCCGAATAAAGAGCAGTGGTCGCTCGCGTTTTGCACGAAAGTGCACCGCGCGCCTGGCGCTCGAGCCGGCGCTCGGCGTATTTGGTGCAGAGTGCAGTGTAAAAAGGGGTGAGTAACAGCCATGTCGGTGGAACAGCGTGTGTTTCACGTGAACGGCGAGCCTTGTCAATGTGTCTGACGCATTGGCAGTGTGTGAGTGCTGTGCGTAGTATTGGGAACGCTGGCTCTTGTGGGCTGTGTGAAGCACATGTGTTAGTGTATGGAGCAGGTGTGCAAACTCCCCGTGTGCCTCCCGCAGCCGGACTCCCTATGTCTTTGTCATCGTCTGGTCTTCGCCACTCGGCCTGGCGCGCCTCGTGCACGGTCCCGTCCTCTAGTAGTCCCAAGCCGACAGGTGTGCCTCGTTGCCCGCTTAACCCTAATTCCAATCAGGTCAGGCTGCACTAACCCTAATTGGAACAGTGCCAACCCTAACCCTAACCCTAACTCCATGTCATTCAGGCTGCGCTAACCCTAATTCGAACAGTGCCAACCCTAACTCCATGTCACTCAGGCTGCGCTAACCCTAATTCGAACAGTGCCAACCCTAACCCTAACTCCATGTCACTCAGGCTGTGCTAACCCTAATTCGAACAGTGCTAACCCTAACTCCATGTCACTCAGGCTGCGCTAACCCTAATTCGAACAGTGCCAACCCTAACCCTAACCTTAATTCCATGTCATTCAGGCTGCTAACCCTAATTGAACAGTGCCAACCTAACCCTAACCCTAATTCCATGTCACTCAGGCTGCGCTAACCCTAATTCGAACAGTGCCAACCCGAACCCTAACTCCATGTCACTCAGGCTGCGCTAACCCTAATTCGAACAGTGCTAACTCTAACCCTAACTCCATGTCACTCAGGCTGCGCTAACCCTAATTCGAACAGTGCCAACCCTAACCTAATTCCATGTCATTCAGGCTGCGCTAACCCTAATTCGAACAGTGCTAACTCTAACCCTAACCCTAATTCCATGTCACTCAGGCTGCTTTAACCCTAATTCGAACAGTGCTAACCCTAACCCTAACCCTGTTCCATTCAGGCCGCTCTAACCCTCAATTGAACAGTGGTAACCCTAACCCTAACTCCATGTCACTCAGGCTGCTAACCCTAATTGAACAGTGCTAACTAACCCTAACTCCATGTCACTCAGGCTGCTAACCCTAATTCAACAGTGCTAACCTAACCCTAACCTAATTCCATGTCACTCAGGCTGCTAACCCTAATTCAACAGTGCCAACCTAACCCTAATTCCATGTCATTCAGGCTGCTAACCCTAATTCGAACAGTGCCAACCTAACCCTAACCCTAATTCCATGTCACTCAGGCTGCGCTAACCCTAATTGAACAGTGCCAACCCTAACTCCATGTCACTCAGGCTGCTAACCCTAATTCAACAGTGCTAACTAACCCTAACTCCATGTCACTCAGGCTGCGCTAACCCTAATTCGAACAGTGCTAACTAACCCTAATTCCATGTCATTCAGGCTGCTAACCCTAATTCAACAGTGCTAACTCTAACCCTAACCCTAATTCCATGTCACTCAGGCTGCTTTAACCCTAATTCGAACAGTGCTAACCCTAACCCTAACCCTGTTCCATTCAGGCCGCTCTAACCCTCAATTGAACAGTGGTAACCCTAACCCTAACGCTGAATACCTTTGTGCTGCACTAAGCCAAACTCAAATTAAGTTGTGCTGCTATGGCCTTGATGTGAAACACTGTTGTACTACTAGGGCGCTAATGCGAAATATGTTGTGGTGCCATCACTCTAATTCAAATGATGTAGTGCTGTTTTGGCCCTGATGTGAAACACTGTTCTGCTACTACAGCGCTAAAGCTAATTATGTAGTCTTACTATGACTCTAATTCAAAAGATGTTGTGCTACTATGGCAGTAATATAAATTATGTCGTGCGGCCATGGCCCAAATTCAAATTATGTTGTTTTACTATAGCCCTAATTCAGATTTTGTTGTGCTACTATGCCTCTGAATGGAAGTATGTTGTGCTGCTATGGCCTGACGTGGATCCATGTTCTTCAACTATAGCTCTAATGCTAATTCTGTTGCGCTACTATGATTCTAATTCAAATTATTTTGGCCAACTATGGCTCTAGGTCAAATAATGGCGTGCTACTGTAGTTCCAATTTAAAATATGTTGTGCT
Source organism: Silurus meridionalis (assembly GCF_014805685.1). Classification (NCBI taxonomy): domain Eukaryota; kingdom Metazoa; phylum Chordata; class Actinopteri; order Siluriformes; family Siluridae; genus Silurus; species Silurus meridionalis. The sequence continues at coordinate 20,628,914 of NC_060892.1, forward strand.
TCTAGGGCCTTGATGTCAAACACTGTTGTGCTACAGTAGCTCTAATGCTAATTATGTAGTGCTGATGTGACTCTAATTAAAATTATGTTAGCCAACTATGACTCTAATTCAAATTATGGTGTGCTGTTATGGCCCTAGTGGGAAACACTGTTCCGCTACTGTGGCCCAAATTCAATTCATGCTGTGCTGTCCTGGCCCTGATGTAAAACACTGATGTGCCACTGTAGCTCTAATGCTAATTAGGTAACGCCAATATGACTCCAATACTAATCATGTGGGCCAACTATGGCTCTAATTCAAATTATGTTGGCCAACTATGGCTCTAAGTTAATATATGTTGTGCCTCTAGGGCCCTAATATGAAACACTGTGCTGCTACTATAGCTCTAATGCTAACTGTGATTCACATCAGGGACCTACCAGCACAACATGATTCGAATTAGAGCCATAGTAGCACAACATAGGTAGCCTTAGAGCCATAGTAGCAGAACAATGTTGTGCTACTATGACTTTAATTCAAATTCGGTTGTGCTGCTAGGGCCCTGATGTGAAACACTGTGCTGCTACTATAGCTCCAATGCTAATTATGTTGTGCTGCTATAACTATAATCCGATTTATGTTGGCCAACTATGGCTCTAACTATGTGCTGCTATTATTGCTCTAATCCAAATGATATTGGCCAACGATGGCTCTAAGTCAAATGATGCTCTGCTACTATGGCTCCAATTTAAATTATGGTGTGCTGTTAGGGCCCTGATGTGAAACACTGTGCTGCTACTATAGCTCTAATGCTAATTATGTAGTGCTGTTATGACTCTAAGTCAAATTATGTTGGCCAACTATGGCACTAATTAAAATTATGTTGTGCTGCTAGGGCCCTGATGTGAAACACTGTGCTGCTACTGTAGCTCTAATGCTAACTGTGTTTCACGTCAGGGCCCTAGCAGCACAACATAATTTGAATCAGAGCCATAGTAGCATAACATAGGTAGCATTAGAGCTACAGTAGCAGAACAATGTTGTGCTACTATGACTTTAATTCAAATTGTGTTGTGCTGCTAGGGCCCTGATGTGGAACACTGTGTTGCTACTACAGCTCTAGTGCTAATTATGTTGTGCTACTATGACTCTAATCCAAATGATCTTGGCCAACTATGGATCTAAGTCAAATGATGCTCTGCTACTATGGCTCTAATTTAAATCATGTTATGCTGTTATGGACCTAATGGGAAACACTGTTCCGCTACTGTGGCCAAAATTCAATTTATACTGTGCTGTCCTGGCCCTGATGTTAAACACTGATGTGCCACTGTAGCTCTAATGCTAATTATGTAATGCTGATATGACTCCAATACAAATCATGTGGGCCTACTATGACTCTAACTCAAAGTATGTTGTGCTGCTAGGGCCCTGATGTGAAACACTGTGCTGCTACTATAGCTCTGAAGCTAATTATGTAGTGCTGCTATAACTCTGTCAATTTAAGTGGGCCAACTATGGCTCTAATTAAAATTATGTTGTGCTGCTGGGGCCCTGATGTGAAACACTGTGCTGCTACTGTAGCTCTAATGCTAACTGTGTTTCACATCAGGCCCTAGCAGCACAACATAGGTAGCATTAGAGCTACAGTAGCAGAACAATGTTGTGCTACTATGACTTTAATTCAAATTGTGTTGTGCTGCTAGGGCCCTGATGTGGAACACTGTGCTGCTACTACAGCTCTAGTGCTAATTATGTCGTGCTACTATGACTTTAATCCAAATGAACTTGGCCAACTATGGCTCTAAGTCAAATTATGCTCTGCTACAATGGCTCTAATTCAAATCATGTTGTGCTGTTATGGCCCTAGTGGGAAACACTGTTCCGCTACTGTAGCTCTAATGAGAATTATGTAATACTGATATGACTCTAATTCAAAGTACGTTGTGCTACTATGGCTCTCATTCAAATTAGGGTGTGCTGCTAGGGACCCCAGCCCTGATGTGGCTACAGGGCCCTGGTGTGAAACACTATACTGCTACTATAGCTCTAATGCTAACTGTGTTTCACATCAGGGCCCTAGCAGCACAACATACCTTGAGTTAGAGTCATAGTAGCCCAACATTGTTCTGCTACTATAGCTCTAATGCTAACTATGTTGTGCTACTATGACTCTAATATAAATTATGTTGTGCTGCTAGGGCCCTGATGTGAAACACTGTGCTGCTACTGTAGCTCTAATGCTAACTGTGTTTCACATCAGGGCCCTAGCAGCACAACATAGGTAGCATTAGAGCTACAGTAGCAGAACAATGTTGTGCTACTATGACTTTAATTCGAATTTTGTTGTGCTGCTAGGGCCCTGATGTGGAACACTGTGCTGCTACTACAGCTCTAGTGCTAATTATGATGTGCTACTATGACTCTAATCCAAATAATCTTGGCCAACTATGGCTCTAAGTCAAATGATGCTCTGCTACTATGGCTCTAATTCAAATCATGTTGTGCTGTTATGGCCCTAGTGGGAAACACTGTTCCGCTACTGTGGCCCAAATTCAATTTATGCTGTGCTGTCCTGGCCCTGATGTTAAACACTGTTGTGCCACTGTAGCTCTAATGCTAATTATGTAATGCTGATATGACTCTAATTCAAATTATGTTGTGCTACTATGGCTCTAATTAAAATTATGTTGTGCTGCTAGGGCCCTGATGTGAACACTGTGCTGCTACTATAGCTCTAATGCTAATTATGTGGTGCTGCTATGACTCTAATACAAATTATGTTGTCCAACTATGACTCTAATTCAAATTATGTTGTGCTGCTGGGGCCCTGATGTGAAACACTGTGCTACTGTAGCTCTAATGCTAACTGTGTTTCACGTCAGGGCCCTAGCAGCACAACATAGGTAGCATTAGAGCTACAGTAGCAGAACAATGTTGTGCTACTATGACTTTAATTCGAATTTTGTTGTGCTGCTAGGGCCCTGATGTGGAACACTGTGCTGCTACTACAGCTCTAGTGCTAATTATGATGTGCTACTATGACTTTAATCTAAATGAACTTGGCCAACTATGGCTCTAAGTCAAATGATGCTCTGCTACTATGGCTCTAATTCAAATCATGTTGTGCTGTTATGGCCCTAGTGGGAAACACTACTGTAGCTCTAATGCTAATTATGTGTGCTACTATGACTCTAATATAAATTATGTTGTGCTACTATGGCTCTCATTTAAATTATGGTGTGCTGCTAGGGACCCCAGTCCTGATGTGGCTACAGGGCCCTGGTGTGAAACACTATACTGCTACTATAGCTCTAATGCTAACTGTGTTTCACATCAGGGCCCTAGCAGCACAACATACCTTGAGTTAGAGTCATAGTAGCACAACATTGTTCTGCTACTATAGCTCTAATGCTAACTATGTTGTGCTACTATGACTCTAATATAAATTATGTTGTGCTGCTAGGGCCCTGACGTGAACACTGTGCTGCTACTAGCTCTAATGCTAATTATGTGGTGCTGCTATGACTATAATTCAAATTATGTTGTCCAACTATGACTCCAATTTAAAATATGTTGTGCCTCTAGGGCCCTAACCCTAATTCGAACAGTGCTAACCCTAACTCCAACCCTAACTCCATGTCATTCAGGCTGCGCTAACCCTAATTCGAACAGTGCCAACCCTAACCCTAACTCCATGTCATTCAGGCTGCGCTAACCCTAATTCAACAGTGCTAACTCTAACCCTAACCCTAACCCTAATTCAACAGTGCTAACCCTAACCCTAATTACATGTCACTCAGGCTGCTAACCCTAATTCCATGTCACTCAGGCTGCTAACCTAATTCGAACAGTGCCAACCCTAACCCTAACTCCATGTCATTCAGGCTGCGCTAACCCTAATTCGAACAGTGCCAACCCTAACCCTAACCCTAATTCCATGTCACTCAGGCTGCGCTAACCCTAATTCGAACAGTGCTAACTCTAACCCTAACTCCATGTCACTCAGGCTGCACTAACCCTAATTCGAACAGTGCTAACTCTAACCCTAACCCTAATTCCATGTCACTCAGGCTGCTTTAACCCTAATTCGAACAGTGCTAACCCTAACCCTAATTCCCATCAGGTCAGGCTGCACTAACGCTAATTCGAACAGTGCCAAACCTAACCCTAATTACATGTCACTCAGGCTGCTTTAACCCTAATTCGAACAGTGCTAACCCCAACCCTAACCCTGTTCCATTCAGGCTGCTTTAACCCTCAATTGAACAGTGGTAACCCTAACCCTAACGCTGAATACCTTTGTGCTGCACTAAGCCAAACTCAAATGAAGTTGTGCTGCTATGCCCTTAATGTGAAACACTGTGCTACTATAGCTCTAATGCTAACTGTGTTTCACATCAGGCCCTAGCAGCACAACATACCTTGAGTTAGAGTCATAGTAGCACAACAGTTAGCAGAACAATGGTGTGCTACTATGGCAGTAATATAAATTATGTTGTGCTACTATGACTCCATTTCAAATAATGCTGTGCTACTATGGCTCTAATTTAAAATATGTTTTGCCACTAGGGCCCTGATGTAAAACACTGTGCTGCTACTATAGCCCTAATGCTAATTATGTAATGCCGATATGACAATACAAATCACGTGGGCCAACTATGGCTCTAAGTTAATATATGTTGTGCCTCTAGGGCCCTGATATAAAACACTGTACTGCTACTATAGCTCTAATGCTAATTATGTTGTGCTACTATGACTCTAATCCAAATAATCTTGGCCAACTATGGCTCTAATTTAAAATATGTTGTGCTACTATGACTCTAATTCAAATATGTTGTGCTCTAGGGCCCTGATGTGAAACACTGTGCTGCTACTATAGCTCTAATGCTAATTATGTGTGCTACTATGACTCTAATTCAAATTATGTTGGCAACTATGACTCTAATTTAAATTATGTTGTGCTGCTATGACTCTAATTCAAATATGTTGTGCTACTATGGCTCTAATTTAAAATATGTTTTGCCACTAGGGCCCTGATGTAAAACACTGTGCTGCTACTATAGCCCTAATGCTAATTATGTAATGCCGATATGACAATACAAATCACGTGGGCCAACTATGGCTCTAAGTTAATATATGTTGTGCCTCTAGGGCCCTGATATAAAACACTGTACTGCTACTATAGCTCTAATGCTAATTATGTTGTGCCTCTATGACTCTAATCCAAATGATGTTGGCCAACTATGGCTCTGAGTCAAATGATCCATTGCTACTATGTCTCTCTTTCAAATCATGTTGTGCTACTAAGGCCCTGATGTGAAACACTGTACTGCTACTATAGCTCTAATGCTAATTATGTTGTGCTGCTATGACTATAATTCAAATTATGTTGGCAACTATGACTCTAATTTAAATTATGTTGTGCTGCTATGACTCTAATTCAAATATGTTGTGCTACTATGGCTCTAATTTAAAATATGTTGTGCCTCTAGGGCCTGATGTGAAACACTGTGCTACTATAGCTCTAATGCTAATTATGTAGTGCTGCTATGACTCTAATTCAAATCATGTTGCCCAACTATGACTCTAATTCAAATTATGTTGGCCAACTATGGCTCTAATTCAAATATGTTGTGCCTCTATGACTCTAATTCAAAGTACGTTGTGCTACTATGGCTCTAATTAAAATTATGTTGTGCTGCTATGACTCTAATTCAAATATGTTGTGCTGCTATGCCCTTAATGTGAAACACTGTGCTGCTACTGTAGCTCTAATGCTAACTATGTTGTGCTACTGTAGCTCTAATGCTAATTATGTTGTGCTGCTAGGCCCTGATGTGAAACACTGTTGTGCTGCCATTGCACTAGTTCAAAACATGTTGTGCAAATATGGCTCTAATTAAAATTATGTTGTGCTGCTATGACTATAATTCAAATTATGTTGTGCTGCTATGACTCTAATTCAAAGTACAGTGTGCTACTATGGCTCTAATTCAAATATGTTGTGCTACTGTAGCTCTAATGCTAATTATGTGTGCTACTATGGCTCTAATTTAAAATATGTTGTGCTGCTATGACTCTAATTCAAATATGTTGTGCTACTATGGCTCTAAATCAAAGTATGTTGTGCTGCTATGGCCCTAGTGGGAAACACTGTTGTACTACTAGGGCGCTAATGCGAAATATGTTGTGCTACTATGGCTCTAATTCAAATTATGTTGGCCAACTATGGCTCTAATTCAAATATGTTGTGCTGCCATCACTCTAATTCAAAAGATGTTGTGCTACTAAGGCCCTGATGTGAAACACTGTTCTGCTACTACAGCGCTAAAGCTAATTATGTAGTCTTACTATGACTCTAATTCAAAAGATGTTGTGCTACTATGGCAGTAATATAAATTATGTTGTGCTGCTAAGGCCCTGATGTGAAACACTGTGCTACTATAGCTCTAATGCTAATTATGTGTGCTACTATGACTAATTCAAATTATGTTGGCAACTATGACTCTAATTTAAATCATGTTGTGCTACTATGGCTCTAATTTAAAATATGTTGTGCTACTGTAGCTCTAATGCTAACTATGTTGTGCTACTAGGGCCCTGATGTGAAACACTGTGCTACTATAGCTCTAATGCTAACTATGTTGTGCTACTATGACTCTAATTCAAAGTACAGTGTGCTACTATGACTCTAATTCAAAGTACAGTGTGCTACTATGGCTCTAATTCAAATATGTTGTGCTACTATGACTCAATTCAAATAATGTTGTGCTACTATGGCTCTAATTTAAAATATGTTTTGCCACTAGGGCCCTGATGTAAAACACTGTGCTGCTACTATAGCTCTAATGCTAATTATGTAATGCTGATATGACTCAATACAAATCATGTGGGCCAACTATGGCTCTAAGTTAATATATGTTGTGCCTCTAGGGCCTGATGTGAAACACTGTACTGCTACTATAGCTCTAATGCTAATTATGTGTGCTACTATGACTTTAATCCAAATGATCTTGGCCAACTATGGCTCTGAGTCAAATGATGCTTTGCTACTATGGCTCTAATTCAAATTGTGTTGTGCTGCTAGGCCCTGATGTGAAACACTGTGCTGCTACTATAGCTCTAATGCTAATTATGTAGTGCTGCTATGACTCTAATTCAAATCATGTTGCCCAACTATGACTCTAATTTAAATTATGTTGTGCTACTATGGCTCTAATTCAAATATGTTGTGCTGCTAGGGCCCTGATGTAAAACACTGTGCTGCTACTATAGCCCTAATGCTAATTATGTGTGCTACTATGGCTCTAATTTAAAATATGTTGTGCTACTATGGCCCTGATGTGAAACACTGTTGTGCTGCCATCACTCTAATTCAAAAGATGTTGTGCTACTATGGCTCTAATTCAAATTGTTGTGCTGCTAGGCCCTGATGTGAAACACTGTTCTGCTACTATAGCTCTAATGCTAATTATGTAGTCTTACTATGACTCTAACTCGAGTTATGTTGTGCTACTATGACTCAATTCAAATAATGTTGTGCTACTATGACTCTAATTCAAATTATGTTGTGCTGCTAGGGCCCTGATGTGAAACACTGTACTGCTACTATAGCTCTAATGCTAATTATGTGTGCTACTATGGCTCTAATTAAAATTATGTTGTGCTACTATGACTCTAATACAAATTATGTTGTGCTACTATGGCTCTAATTCAAATAATGCTGTGCTACTATGGCTCTAATTCAAATCATGTTGCCCAACTATGACTCTAATTCAAATTACGTTGTGCTTCTATGGCTCTAAATCAAAGTATGTTGTGCTGCTAGGGCCCTGATGTAAAACACTGTTGTGCCGCCATGGCCCAATTTAAAATTATGTTGTTCCACTGAAGCGCTCATGTATATTAGGTTGTGCTGCTAGGGCGCTTATGGGAAACACTGTTGTGCTGCCATTGCACTAGTTCAAAACATGTTGTGCAAATATGGCTCTAATTTAAATTATGTTGTGCTGCTATGGCCCTGGTGTGAAACACTGTTCTGCAACTATAGCTCTAATGCTAATTACACAGTGCTGGTATGACTATAATTCAGATTATGTTGCACTGCTATATAGACCTGATGTGAAACACCATTAGCATTAGAGCTATAGGAGCAGAACAATGGTGTGCTACTATGGCCCTGATGTGAAACACTGTGCTGCTACTACAGCGCTAAAGCTAATTATGTAGTCTTACTATGACTCTAACTCGAGTTATGTTGTGCTACTATGGCTCTAAGTCAAATATTGCTCTGCTACTATGACTCCAATTCAAATAATGCTGTGCTACTATGGCTCTAAATCAAAGTATGTTGTGCTGCTAGAGCTCTGATGGGAAACACAGTTGTGCGACTATGGCCCTAATTCAAAAGATGATGTGCAAATATAGCTCAAAATTAAATTATGATGTGCTACTATGACTCTAATCCAAATGATCTTGGCCAACTATGGCTCTAAGTCAAATATTGCTCTGCTACTATGGCTCTAATTCAAATCATGTTGTGCTGTTATGGCCCTAGTGGGAAACACTTTTCCGCTACTTTTGCCCAAATTCAATTTATGCTGTGCTGTCCTGGCCCTGATGTTAAACACTGATGTGCCACTGTAGCTCTAATGCTAATTATGTAATGCTGATATGACTCCAATACAAATCATGTGGGCCAACTATGGGTCTAAGTTAATATATATTGTGCCTCTAGGGCCCTGATGTGAAACACTGTGCTGCTATTGTAGCTCTAATGCTAACTGTGTTTCACGTCAGGGCCCTAGCAGCACAACATACCTTGAGTTGGAGTCATAGTTATCATTAGAGCTACAGTAGCAGAACAATGTTGTGCTACTATGACTCTAATTCAAATATGTTGTGCTGCTATGGCCCTGGTGTGAAACACTGTTCTGCTACTGTAGCTCTAATGCTAATTACACAGTGCTGGTATGACTATAATTCAAATTATGTTGTGCTACTATGACTAATTCAAATTATGTTGTGCTACTATGGCTCTAATTCAAATAATGCTGTGCTACTATGGCTCTAATTCAAATCATGTTGTGCTGTTATGGCCCTGATGTGAAACACTGTTCTGCTACTATAGCTAATGCTAATTATGTTGTGCTGCTATGGCCCTGATGTGAACACTGTGCTGCTACTATAGCTAATGCTAATTATGTAATGCTGATATGACTCAATACAAATCATGTGGGCCAACTATGGCTCTAAGTTAATATATGTTGTGCTCTAGGGCCCTGATGTGAAACACTGTGCTGCTACTGTAGCTCTAATGCTAACTGTGTTTCACGTCAGGGCCCTAGCAGCACAACATAACTTGAGTTAGAGTCATAGTTAGCATTAGAGCTACAGTAGCAGAACAATGGTCTGCTACTATGACTCTAATTCAAATTATGTTGTGCTACTAGGGCCCTGATGTGAAACACTGTTCTGCTACTATAGCTAATGCTAATTACACAGTGCTGGTATGACTATAATTCAAATTATGTTGGCCAACTATGACTCTAATTCAAATATGTTGTGCTACTAGGGCCCTGATGTAAAACACTGTGCTGCTACTATAGCTAATGCTAATTATGCAGTGCTGCTATGACTCTAAGTCAATTCATGTGGGCCAACTATGGCTCTAATTTAAATCATGTTGTGCTACTGTAGCTCTAATGCTAATTATGTGTGCTACTATGGCCCTGATGTGAAACACTGTGCTGCTACTATAGCTCTAATGCTAATTATGTAATGCTGATATGACTCTAATTCAAATATGTTGTGCTGCCATCACTCTAATTCAAATATGTTGTGCTACTATGGCTCTAATTTAAAATATGTTGTGCTACTAAGGCCCTGATGTGAAACACCATTAGCATTAGAGCTACAGTGGCAGAACAATGTTGTGCTACTATGACTCTAATACAAATTATGTTGTGCTGCTAGGGCCCTGATGTGAAACACTGTGCTGCTACTATAGCTCTAATGCTAATTATGTTGTGCTGCTATGACTCTAATCCAAATGATCTTGGCCAACTATGGCTCTAAGTCAAATGATGCTCTGCTACTATGGCTCTAATTCAAATATGTTGTGCTGTTATGGCCCTGATGTGAACACTGTGCTGCTACTGTAGCTCTAATGCTAATTATGTTGTGCTGCTATGACTATAATTCAAATTATGCTGGACTACTGCAGCTCTAATGCTAATTATGTGTGCTGCTAGGGACTCCAGCCCTGATGTGGCTACAGGGCCCTGGTGTGAAACACTATACTGCTACTATAGCTCTAATGCTAACTGTGTTTCACATCAGGCCCTAGCAGCACAACATACCTTGAGTTAGAGTCATAGTAGCACAACATTGTTCTGCTACTATAGCTCTAATGCTAATTATGTAGTGCTGCTATGACTATAATTCAAATTATGTTGTGCTGCTATGGCCCTAGTGGGAAACACTGTTCCGCTACTGTGGCCCAAATTCAAATAATGTTGTGCTGTCCTGGCCCTGATGTAAAACACTGTGCTGCTACTACAGCTCTAGTGCTAATTATGTCGTGCTACTATGACTCTAATTCAAATCATGTTGCCCAACTATGACTCTAATTTAAAATATGTTTTGCCACTAGGGCCCTGATGTAAAACACTGTGCTGCTACTATAGCCCTAATGCTAATTAGGTAATGCCGATATGACTCTAATCCAAATGATCTTGGCCAACTATGGCTCTAAGTTAATATATGTTGTGCTCTAGGGCCCTGATGTGAAACACTGTGCTGCTACTATATCTCTAATGCTAATTATGTAGTGCTGCTATGACTATAATTCAAATTATGTTGGCCAACTATGACTAATTCAAATTACGTTGTGCTTCTATGGCTCTAATTCAAATCATGTTGTGCTACTTTGGCCCTGATGTGAAACACTGTGCTGCTACTATAGCTCTAATGCTAATTATGCAGTGCTGCTATGACTCTAATTCAAATCATGTTGCCCAACTATGACTAATTCAAATTACGTTGTGCTTCTATGGCTCTAAATCAAAGTATGTTGTGCAAATATGGCTCTAATTTAAATTATGTTGTGCTGCTATGGCCCTGGTGTGAAACACTGTTCTGCAACTATAGCTCTAATGCTAATTATGCAGTGCTGCCATGACTATAATTCAAATTATGCTGGACTACTGCAGCTCTAATGCTAAGGTTTGATTACTTACCTCGTTATACAAAAGGTCATATTCAGCGGGCGGCGAGAATTGCTGCCCCCGCAAAGAAGACCGCTCTTTGTATGAAAAAATGGGTGGCTCTTAAAAGAGCCGTTGGTTTTTATCTTAAAGACGGCGATAACACGCTTTACTTTGAGCTGGTGTACTTGGTGACGGCCTTTGTGCCCTCGGACACGGCATGCTTTGCAAGTTCACCGGGAAGCAACAGGCGTACGGCGGTCTGGATTTCCCTGGAAGTGATGGTGGATCGCTTGTTGTAGTGAGCGAGACGAGAAGACTCACCGGCGATGCGCTCGAAAATGTCGTTTACGAAGGAATTCATGATGCCCATAGCTTTAGAAGAGATGCCGGTATCAGGGTGCACCTGCTTCAGAACCTTGTACACGTAGATAGCGTAGCTCTCCTTCCTTGACTTTCTGCGCTTCTTGCCTCCTTTGCCGGCCGTCTTCGTGACAGCCTTCTTGGAGCCCTTCTTGGGCGCGGTCTTTGCTGGATCAGTGGGCATAATGCTGCTTCTCGAGGAAACTTCGAGAGAATGAAAAAGGGCCGCCTCGCCGCCTCTCTATTTACAGACCTGCATTGTAATTACGTACAAGGGAAAGGAGTCGTATTATTGGTCACAAATCCAAACCTCATCATACAAGGCTCCGCCCTGGTCCCATCCTCTCCAGTTCCCTCTCCCCGCCCCACGCTTTGTTTCCCTGCCCGCCGTTTTGTGCGCGCACACGCACAGACAAATATGGTGTATATATATATATATAGAGAGAGAGAGAGAGAGAGAGACTTTGAGACAAAACTGTAGTGCTTGTGCAAGGTTTTACCTTATTAGAATATATCTATAATTATTCCAAATTCTATTAGTCATATACACTTGAGAAAATAGTTCTTTCCTCCCCTTCTTCGCCACACACACACACACACACACACACAGTAAAAGAAACAATAGCTCATTTTGTAATATTTGGGTGGCTCTTAAAAGAGCCGTTGTGTTCACGTTATTTGGTAGGTAAGCATTTAGCCGCCGAAGCCGTAAAGAGTGCGTCCCTGGCGTTTCAGGGCATACACCACATCCATAGCGGTGACGGTCTTTCTTTTCGCATGCTCGGTGTATGTGACTGCATCGCGGATGACGTTCTCCAAGAACACCTTCAGTACACCACGAGTCTCCTCGTAGATCAGACCGGATATACGTTTAACACCACCACGGCGAGCCAGACGGCGGATAGCCGGCTTAGTGATACCCTGGATGTTATCGCGCAGAACCTTACGGTGGCGCTTAGCGCCTCCTTTGCCGAGTCCCTTGCCACCCTTTCCTCTTCCAGACATGGTGCTGCTCTCACAAAGTCAAGCTGCTCAATAAAGAAGCCCCGCGCAATGCCCGCCTATTTATTCTCTCTCCACAGGACCTACTTGAGAACAGGCGAGGGGGCGGACCTAAAACCAACGATCACACAAAAGAATGTCTTCAAAGCGAAACGCCACAGCCGTTAACATGCTAGAGTCTTGTACTGCCTCAGGCTTTCTGTCAACACAAACATAGTGATATATAAATAGTAATAGTCATGTAGTGGAATTGATTTAATTTGGTTTTTGCTCACAGCATGGTACACTCAATGCAGTTCAACACACAAATATTTGAATTGAGAATTATAATCAGAACTGTTTTGACTCAGTTGCAATTTTTATTCCAGTAGAAGTATAAATCAAATTGCAGTTCTTGTTGCATTAAGTAGGCTTATATCATCATGAGGAATGCAAAATATTGCACACACTATGCTTTCAGTTACTTACACACTGTGCCACTACTGACCAGAAAGGTGTAAACCTGATGGGGGACAAAATATTGAGCTACTGTACATATGCAATTAAAAGGTTTTCGCATATCCCAACTCATCTGGAAGCTGGGGTCAGAGCGCAGGGTCAGCCATGGTACGGCGCCCCTGGAGCTGACAGGGCTAAGTGCCTTGCTCAAGGGCTCAACAGTGGTAGCTTGGCAGTGCTGGGGCTTGAACCGCTGACCTTGTAACCCAGAGCCTTAACCACTGGACTACCACTGCCCTGCTGCCACCACTACCAGTAGTAGTAGTAGTAGTAGTGTTAATCTTGTACTATACTTTTCAACACACAAGAAATATAGCATGACTATTGTAGGAATGGCCCATGATTATTATTAATATTAACAAGCATTATTCTCATTTCTATTAATGTGGTACTACAGTGGAACCCGGTTATGTCGATGTCCTAGGGGGGTGCCAAAAAGCATCGAGGTAACCGATGATCGAGGTAACCGATGCTCCTATATATAAACCACTCATTCATCCACACTCCTTGTCAGTTATTGTTGGTATGTGAAGGTGTTTGATGCATGTTTGTCTGTGTTTTCCCTGTCACACGTATTCCTATGCGTTTCTTCCTTTCCGGACTCCACACGCTCTCCACGGCTGCAAAACACACGTATATAATTGTTATGCAGGTAACTGTGCTTTACCTCAGCTCATTACGCTGCATAACAATTATATACAGTATTATTTATTTACCTAAATGTAATTTAGTATTAATACTGCTAAAAAAACAGGGCAAAAATTGTTAATAAATGGGTTTCGGTGGAGGTCAGGAACGGATTAATTGGTTTTCCATTATTTCTTATGGGCAGAGATTTACCAGTATACAATACAAACCACCGTCGATTCCTCAAAAAATTACAGTAGTGAGATGGTGAAGTGGCATCGATAACTAATATTTTCAAAAGCCGGCGTTTGGTCATGGAGATCGAGATAACTTTTGAATGTTGAATGGTAAATTTGCGCCCCCTTGTGCTCGAGATATCAGGGTTCGGCGACATAATCATTAAAAAATGCTTAGAAAAAGCGAGAATTTGGCGGTTCCACTTATAAAACGTCGACTTAAAAGGGTTGTTGAGGTAACCGAGGTCGAGATAACCGGGTTCCACTGTATTTGCATTAGCAGTAGTAGCAGTAGTAGTAGTCGTATTAGTAGTAGAATTAGTAGAAGTAGTAGAAGTAGTAGTAGTAGTAGTAGTCAGTTATCTATATATCTCTCACATAGGTCAGGAGATTATCGTAATATTTGCATCAAGCATCAGAATGAGTGAGCATTGTGTGTACCTACATGGGCTGTAGAACATTGAGTAAATATATGTATATTATTTATCCAATTCAATAGGACGAAGTTTCAGAGACAGATGATGCTTCAGATACACAGTCACTTCTATAGCACAAATATTTTAATGGCACCTTAAAAAAGGAAGAAATGTTACTTTATTGAGAAAACATATTTGCAGATGCAAATATGAGTGCAGGAACAGGAACTCACAAATCATTCGTGAACATCATTCCACCACAGCAGGAGCTGACAAGCTGAGCAATCCCAGTGCTCAATCTGCACTAGTGTCCAGAAGTATATGGACAGGGCCACACACTTTGTCTATGAGTGTGTGCATCTTTTACCTATGCTGCAAAATATGCAGTAAGGTCTCTTGTATTTGGACAGTGTCACGCTGTATAAACTGTCAATCAAACTATTATTCTAGAACTTATTGCATCGTGACACATTTTTATTGGTAACTGCTCCACTTTTTTTACAAACTACACTGGATAAACAGGGCTGCTTGTTTCCTCTCCCTTCACCTCTGTGTGGGCGTCGGCCCAGAGTAACTGTGACCCCGCCTTGTCTATGGCGAGTCTATTTGGCCAGCCCAGGTTATTACTGATCAGAACCACACGGTCGGATCCGTCCATCGCTGCTCGCTCCAACTTGGCGTGTTCACCTCAGTCTGTCCAGTACATGTAGCTAAAAAACATGGACCATATATATACATATGGGTCACATTTCAAATAAATCACCATCCATCTACCCCTAATCAGATTGATCTTTAATAATTCACAAAAATAAACTTAAGGACTTATGGAAACAGACAGATGCTTTAAACCTGACGGTCAGGCGCATGGCGTGCCATTCGGGCGTGGCAGACACAGGTGGGTACAGCCGCCGTTATTCTGACCACAACAGTTAAAACCTGAACGAAACAGAAGGCTTTAATAACTTCAATAATAATATTGATAATAAAAAAGATGAGTGCAGATTGTGTAACACAGCACACTTGGTGATCTCTTTCAAGCAACACTGCATGTGTCGATTCATTTAGCCTCGATGTTACATATGCATGTTGTGTGACAGGACTTATATCATAAATAAAAATAAATTATTAAATAGAAATTCATTACTAAATTATGAAAATGTGCTTAATGAAATATATATAACAAAAATCTCAAATTCTTTAAAATTTTACCAATACTGGGTAAATACTAGGATGGATCGTACTTGCCGAAAACCAATTAAATCAACCGATTTTTAAAAGAATACTGAAAAATAAAAAAAACATAATTCTCCATGTAAAATAGTACTGAACTTTATTACAAAAAGAAAACAGTTCTAAATGAAATAAATATAAATGTGTTACTTAAGAAATATAAATATATAATCAATAAATACAACAGTGTAGCGTGCACTCTCAGCTGCATCAGCAACAGACGCAACCCGGAAAAACTATCGGATTTATCGGCAAAACCTCTGAATCGATCAACCTCTACTTTAAGCACACTGAAATAAGGACATCACTTCTCCTGAGCTTATTCACCTCATTTCGTGATACAGAGCGATGGCTCGGGGGCTGTCCAGGTTTCTCCACACCAGAACTTTGCGCATTTCTTTTTTTTTATTTTTAGAGTTGATTTTAAAACTCTTTGTAAAAGCACACTATATCAGCAGTCTCTGTTAATGTCATTTATTAATAACAACAATATTTAAACCATGGAGGTGACTAAGTCCTACTGAGACACTCAGTAAGGTGTAGCAATTACTAACACGCCGAAATAAGTTATGAAAGATTACATTACTGTTCTTAGAACTTACAATTTCCTTAAAATCCCATTTACATGTTATTATCAAAAAACAGCTTGTAGAATGAGTATACTACAGTCCGTGTGTGTGTGTGTGTGTGTGTGTGTGTGTGTGTGTGTGTGTGTGTGTGTGTGTGTGTGTGTGTGTGTGTGTGTGCATCCCGCTGTGGCTCTGCTGATCCTGCAGTCACTGATAATGCATCTAAAGGTCATTCATAAACCTCATGTTGATGCTGCTGCTTTTCACCAATTTCTAAACTCAATATTCTCCAAAAGCCACTTATCGGTTCGGGTTTGTTCGGCTTGAAATTACCTACTTTAAAATTCATCCTGAGAAGTGGGTCATTAATAAAATGCCATTTTTCTTTCCATCATAAAACCGTAAGTTGAATAGGAGTTTAAACTGTAGACTTTCAGCTTTATTTTGAGGACATTTGCATCAAATCAGGTAAATCGTATAGAAGTTATGTTTTTTAAGCATGCTGAATCTGAGTAAAAATATAGATCAAAACACATCATAACCCATTACATCATCAGGTGGTAACTCAGTGGTTAAGGCTCTGGGTTACTTATGGGAAGGTGGGGGGTTCAAGCTCTGGCATCTGAGCTGCCACTCTTGGGCACTTGAGCTAGGGCCTCAACTCTCTCTGCTCCACAGGTGCTGAAACTTGTCTGACCCTGTGCTCTGACTACATCTCCTACATCACTGGGATATGTGAAGAAATAACAATTTCCCTGTGGGAGCAATAAAGTATTAAAAATACTATTTTAATCAGTAATGATAAGGGAGCAGTTTAACTGGCAGCCATATCATATGAAGTGGTGCTATTCTTTTGCTTTATAAGCCAATCTTTACTTTCTTTACTTCCTATCAAAGGTGATTTTGATGTTTGTCTCTGTCCATCTGTCCATTAAATGATGCAATGAGCTGTGCAGACATAAAAAAATTAAAATTACTGTACAAAGACCCTCTGTATCCACACTGGTGTAGACTTCTCCTGATTGTTGACATTAAAGGGTGTTCTTGATCTAGCTGACTGTTTCTCTGGCGTTTTCCTTTACCAGGAAAATAATTTATCTGTCATCCATCACAGTGTTTTCTGTGGTCTTAAGGGTCTTCCGGTGTTCCTGACTTTACTACTGCTTTCTTTTTTGTTTAGGAATGTACTAAATACCAGATTAGGCCACAACTAACATTTACTCTGTCTGTTTGATTTATTTTTTTTTTTTTTCAGCCTAATGGCTTGATTTATGTTGCAGTGGAATCACTTTGGACTTCATAATGAGATTCTAAAGCAACTGCCACACCAAATCAATTTAAGATATCTTAATGACCAACTTGTAAGTAAACTGAAATGAAATGAAACAACAGTCCTCCAGAACCCTGATGCTACATACAACAACAATCACAGAACAGAAAAGACAGGGCTAAGGACTAGTAAGTGTCCTCGCCAAATAAAGTACATGTGTGCAACCTGGTGCAAAGACAACACAAGACAGTGCAAGACAATACAGGACAGTGCAAAGACAACACAAGAAATATCTCCACTAGTAAACCTGTTGTAAAGAGACAAAGTGAACAGTAGCAAAAAATGTAAACACAGTAGCAAAAATGTAAACAAAATTTTGTGCAAAAGAGAAAATAGCAGCAATCCAGAAAAGATGTGCAAAAACAGCATGTAAACACTTTATGGTCATGAAGTGATGTGAGTGGTACTGAAGACATGGATGTGCGAAGTTGGTACGAGTGTGTGTTCAGATCAGTCACACAGTTTATTTGACAGGTGTGTGCGGTCGTCCACAATGCTGTTTGGCTTTGTGGACGCAGCGTGTGGTGTAAAGGTCAATGATAGAGGGGAGAGTGACTCTGATGATCTTCTCAGCTGTCCTCACTATCCTCTGTAGGGTCTTGCGATCCGAGATGGGGCAGTTCCCAAACCAGGCAGTGATGCAGCTGCTCAGGATGCTCTCAATGGTCCCTCTGTAGAATGTGGTCAGGATGGGGGGAGGGAGATGAGCTTTCCCCAGCCTTCTCAGGAAGTAGAGCTGCTGCTGTGCTTTTTTGGTGATGGAGCTGGTGTTGAGTGACCAGGTGAGGTTATCCGCCAAATGAACACCAAGGAATTCGGTGCTCTTGACGATCTCCACTGAGGATCCATCGATGATCGGTGAAGAATGGTCACTCTGTGCTCTCCTGAAGTGAACTCCGGACTGACTGAGGTCTCCCAGTAAGGAAGTCCAGGAGCCAGTTACAGAGGGAGGTGTTCAGGCCCAGTAGGCTCAGCTTCTCAATCAGGTGCTGAGGGATGATCATGTTGAATGCTGAGCTGGAGTATATGAACAGCATCCGTACATAAGAGTCCTTGTTGGTGGGTGAGGGCCAGATGAAGGGTCATGGAGATGGCATCATCCGTGGAGCGGTTTGGACAATACGCGAACTGCATGGAGTCCAGTGCGGGTTATTTAATTGTTTTCATATAACAATTTTATATTTCAATTATCTACACAAATCATGCACAGAGCCGGGAAAAAGGGTTACGGACCCTCAGTCGTGGGATTTATATCTTTCAGTCATTAGTGTAGGACATAAGCAGGTAAAGCATGACCAGTAGGAATGCCTAAATTAGATTTGGTTGCTTGAATTCATGCCACAGCAAGCAGCGGTATCAAGGTGCATGAAATTGTAATTTATTTAATTTCTGAATGCTTAAAAGGTTTTTTAGGAGCTCTATTGTTGGGGAAATAGAGCAAGGCCAAAAAGTGGACAAAAAAAGGATTGCCAAATATGGCTATGGTTTGCTTTTATAGGCTTTTCTCACATGGGCGCGCACACACACACACACACACACACACACACACACACACACACACACACACACACAGATGTCAATAGTAAAACTATTTGAATATGGGCAACTATTTTATATTAGCATAAATTTTGGTCAGCCTGCCAATTTAGAATTAAAAAAATAGCTGCAATTTCAATGAAAAGTACCCAAGGCATTTATTCGCTTATCCATACCTGGAATTTGTAACCTCATATTTTTGGAGTTCACACATCACTAAGCTCATTAGCCACATAAAAAAAAATAAAAAAATTTTGTATTTTAGATCTAGGTAGAAAGCTGTTCCATTACATGATTAGCTTGTAAAAATGTTTTGAACTTAGAATACCTTCAATAAGTAAAAATAAATTCACTTTAAGATAAATTCACTTCATATTAAAATATTTTAATTCTGTTTGCTTTGCTTCACCAAATGCACCAATACTTTAATAGACAGCCAAAAACATCCGGAATTTCTGACTACTTACCACACCGTGGCATTACTATACGACCTGGAACCTAGAGGCCATGTGTAATATGGATCAGGCAGGGTGTAGAAGAGGTGTTTAGCATCAAAAGCCTCTATTTTAATGTGTAGTAATGTGTTCACTCAGCTGAAGCAAAGACAATGACCAAATTTCCCGAAAAAGTACCACAAAATTTTTTCTTTTTACCATTGTCTTATTTGCAGGTTAAGTGTGAATATACGTATGTATGTATGTATGTGTGTGTTTTGCATGTGCTTGCATTTTGACTAGTTTGGGACGCAGCACATTAGGGTGTTGCTTTTTTCCTTTAGCTTATACAATAAAACTTTCTTTCGGCTTCTCCCGTTAGGGGTCGCCACAGCGGATCCTCCGCACGTTTGATTTGGCACATGTTTTTACGCTGGATGCCCTTCCTAACGCAACCCTTGGGACCGGCACTGAGAGTGGCCGGGGATGGTTCCCTGACCGGGAATCGAACCCAGGTCGCAGCGGTGGGAGCGCTGCGTCTTAACCACTAGACCACCAGGGGACCTTTTAGCTTATCCAATGATTCTGGGTAAAAAAAAAAAATGTCTGGCAGTGTATTCTTAAAAGATTGTTTCTGATCCAAGATCAGCAGTAGCTTGCAGCGGCTGCTCCGAAACCAAAATGGTGCTACTTTCACTTTGTAGCCGGCCTTACACAACATAT
The DNA here is from genome assembly GCF_014805685.1 of Silurus meridionalis. Lineage (NCBI taxonomy): Eukaryota > Metazoa > Chordata > Actinopteri > Siluriformes > Siluridae > Silurus > Silurus meridionalis. Next base: position 20,649,067 of record NC_060892.1, read on the forward strand.
GGACAACGGAGCAACCAGTGTCCCTGTGTACCACCGCCAAACACTCAAGGAACTCATAAACAACCCCAACAACACAATAAACGATGATCTGTGGCAGAAGCTACGCGACCTCTGCGTGCTTTGAGAACCAGGCCTCCAGACCTCGCGTCGCCTGTGGCGGATGGACGGAGGAGGGGGAATCTAAAGCGCTGCACGAGGAATTAAAATGGTAGAAAGCGAGCGGGGGGGGGGCTAGTGCTAGGCTAAAAGCTAACCCTAGCCAGCATGCTCTACCATCTCTACTGCTTGCAAATGTCTGCTCCCTGGACAACAAATTGGACTACATCAGACTCCAACAAGCTACTCGGCGTGAGTAAAGACACTGCTGCGTCTTCGTGTTTACTGAAACGTGGCTTAACGACAGAGTTCTGATTAGTACACATTAAGTGAATATGTAAAAACTTTGATACTAGTGTTACTATTTTGTGTGAGCTTTGTTATCTATCACTACCTTAACTATCACTCTTCCTGGGCATGGAATTCACCAGAGCTGCACAGGTTGTTGCTGGGATCCTCTTCCACTCCTCCATAATGACATCACAGAGCTGCTGGATGTTAGACACATGGTGCTTCTCCACCGTCAGCTTGAGGATGCCCCACAGGAGCTCAGTGGGATTCAGGTCTGGACATACTTGGCCACTTCATCACATTCAGCTTCCTCATCAAGGCAGTTGTCATCTTGGCAGTGTGTTTGTGGTTGTTATCATGTTGGAAACCTGCCCGGTTTCTCAAAGGAGGGCATCAGGTGCTGCTTCAAAATGTCACAGTACATGTTGGAATCCATGTTTCCCTCAATGAACCGCAGCTCCCCAGTACCAGCAGCACTCATGCAGCCCCAGACCATGATGCTACCACCACCATACATGACTGTAGGCAAGACACAGTTTTCTTGGTACTCCTCATGGGGAGTCGCCACACATGCTAAACAGTGTGCGGGATATGGTCTGAGCACTGAGAAGAGGACCTTCCGCTTCTGCAGCCTCTAAAGCAATGGTAGCAGCACTCATGCGTCTAATTTTTTTTAAGCCTTTTTAAGTTTTTCTGCACCTGATGCACAGCACAAAGACTCAGCTTCTTTGATGGACCCTTGCGAGGCCTGTTCTGAGTGTAACCCATCTTGGAAAACCTCTGTATGACCCTGACCACTGTACTGTAACTGTTGTTGCCAGCTATTTTGACAATGATGGCTAAGGTATTTTTCACCACCACTGCACAAATTGTGAATAAAAAAGGAATGCAATGATGTGGAAGTTTCAAATTTCAATATTGTATTTAGAATACAACATAGATAACATGTAAAATGTTCAAACTGAGAAAATGTGGCATCAACACATCTCAAAAAAGTTGGGACCAGGCCATGTTTACGACTGTGTGGCATCCCCTCTTTTTTTATAACAGTCTATGATAACAGTAATGATGTTGTAATTGATGCAGTATGTGGTCTGGCATGTTGGAAAATGCAAGGTCTTCCCTGAAAGAGATGACATCTGGATGGGAGCATATGTTGTTCTAGAACTTGGATATACCTTTCAGCATTGATGGTGCTTTTCCAGATGTGTAAGCTGCCCATGCCACATGCACTCATGCAACCATACCATCAGAGATGCAGGTTTCTGAACTGAGCGCTGATAACAACTTGGGTTGTCCTTATCCTCTTTAGTCCGGATGACATGGCGTCCCAGTTTTCCAAAAATAACTTAAAATTTTGATTCGTCTGACCACAGAACAGTTTTCCACTTTGCCACAGTTTTAAATGAGCCTTGGCCCAGAGAAAACACCTGCGCTTCTGGATCATGTTTAGATGTTTAGATGTTTAGGCTTCTTTTTTGACCTATAGAGTTTTAGCCGGCAACGGCAAATGGCATGGTGGATTGTGGTCACCGACATTGTTTTCTGGAAGTATTCCTGAGCCCATGTTGTGATTTCCATTACAGTAGCATTCCTGTATGTGATGCAGTGCCGTCTAAGGGCCCAAAGATCACAGGCATCCAGTATGGTTTTCTGGCCTTGATCCTTACACACATAGATTGTTCCAGAGTCTCTGAATCTTTGGATGATATTATGCACTGTAGATGATGATAACTTCCAACTCTTTGCAAAAGAAACTCCTTTCTGATATTGCTCCACTATTTTTCGCCGCAGAATCCTCTGCCCATCTTGACTTCTGAGAGACACTGCCACTCTGAGAGGCTTTTTTTTATACCCAATCATGTTGCCAGTTGACCTAATAAGTTGCAAATTGGTCCCCCACCTGTTCCTTAAATGTACATGTAACTTTTCCGGCCTCTTATTGCTACCTGTCCCAACTTTTTTGGAATGTGTAGCACTCATGAAAAACAAAATGAGCCAATATTTGGCATGACATTTCAAAATGTTTTACTTTCAACATTTGATATTTTATCTATATTTTATTGTGAATAAATTATAAGTTTAAGAGATTTGTAAATTATTGCATTCCTTTTTTATTCACAATTTGTTCAGTGTCCCAACTTCTTTTTTTTAGATTTATTCTTTGCTAGAAAGTTAAAGCACTTTTGTACGTCGCTTTGGACAAGGGCGTCTGCCGCAAATGTAAATGTAAATGTATTTTCAGTGGACAGTAAATCTGTACTGTTATACAAGCTGCAAGTTTTATTTCTATAGTATTGTCCCTTGAGAAGATATACTAAATATACTAGGGTGTACTCACTATTGTGAGATACTTCATTTGTATTTGATAATAAAGGTTTGCTTACAAACACAAAATTTCCCTCACTTATTAATAGAGGTCGATGACCTGACAGTTGCACGAACATGAAGCGGTCATAATTAAGTCATCCCATTCAGCAGAAATTAAGAAATACATTTTTCTTGCCATGGTTTTGGAAGCATCCACCTAAAACGCCAGTGAATTTCCTTATGGGTTTTCTTGTCGTGTCATTTCCTGTTTATTTCTTCCTGTCTCGAGAGCAGATTGATTGCAATCTCAATTAAAAAAAACACTCCTTTTAAAGCTTAGTAGATAACTAAAAATAGATCATGCTCATTGTTCCATATTCAATGTGTGTGTAGTCTCAGTGATGAATAAGATGCTGTGGTCAGGTATTTTAACGCTCTGTGGCTGCATTATCTATCACATCTGCAACATCCGAAATTAATAAGCAGCATCAATGAAAATACCAAAACCTGCCTTTAAAGCAACAAACCTATAGGTTTTAAATGCACCAGTTGCCTTTGTACTCTTGCAAAACTGACATGACGTTATTTCGAAAATCCTGTATGCCCTCAGTATGCCGATGACTTGTTCATTTCTGTTCTATTCATTTTTAATGTAGGGCTAGAATGGAAAAAGAGGAAATGGTGCTGAAGTATTCATGCTTTTTAAATGAATCTGTCAATCTGTTTGCATAAAGAGGTGACAAGGACAAGGACGCACAGTATCGGCGCAGCAGAGTACTACGCCTACACAGTGCGTTAGATGTCGGAAGACTTTTAAATAAATGTATAATTTGCTGTATGTCTTGAACAAAGACTGTACTATATTGAAGTGCATGGCATATTTCTTCCATTGCACCGAATTGCATTGAATCGCATTACATCATCGCTGCATTTGTATCTTTAATCTATCGTATCTTTATATGTTATATGTAAAACCAGAGATCATAAAATAAATGTAAAATTCAACCTCCCTTCTTTCATGTCAAAAAAACACAGCTCTTCTCAAACATTTAAAGGTATGTAGTTGTTTCATATGATTTATTCATCTGATTTCATTTCATTGCATAGTACTGTAGCCATGACTGTATTAGATATCACAGAAGCTCATCCCCCTGTTTTCCACATTGTGAACTGCATCATTTGTTTTCATTCTAAATGCATTGAAAATGTGAAAACCTTTTTGTGAATGATCAGATGTGCCTTTGATATGTATAAGTCTTAAATGACATGAAATTAATTTAGGTTTTTAGGTTGCATCTGCACTGTCACAAAGTCTAGTCATTTTTCTACAAACCATTACATTGTATCTTAGTATTGTAACTAATTCTCCTAGTTTTTCCCGCAAGCTTGCTAAAATAGAAATTGAGGTTAGACTAACTATTTTTTGCCAAATCGTGGTTATTCTAGCTGCAAAAAAAGTAGGAGTGTGTCTTTCAGTGCTTTAGTAGTAGTGCTGAGTGCTGAGAACACAATGGGACTAAGACGGAAGAAAATGGCAGATGCCGTGCTGAAGAAAACTTGTCACAACTCCAACCTGGCATTTTGTTGAATTGTAGGTTTGGCAGATTTCGGTCGTTGGAGTTTAACACTTTTATGCATTTTATTGTCCACATGGTGACATTTCCATTACGTAGTGGGTTGACAGGTGTGTATATAATCACCCCGGAAACACATTTATTACAGTAAGTGTGGTTTGATCCCTTAGAAAGAAGGGGCGAGTGGTGGAGGAAACGCAAACGAACTGATAACCTCAATCCAGTAACGAGGACATAAGTGTGCAACTAAACACGAGCGGGTAAGCTTTTGGAAATCTTTGATGATTAAAGCTTTTAGATATGAAGTCCAACGGCGAACAAGGGAAAGGTAATTGCACTCAATGGCGTTTATTTTGAATACTCATTTAGCTTCAGGGCTAATCCAATTAATTCTGTTGCACACACGCACAAAGTTCTCTAATAAGGTTAATAACAATAGCTGCCAGCAGTGATTAGGAAGCTGAGAACTTAATGACCAAGGCATACAGGAATCCACTGGTGTTATTAGAGCGTGATACCGGCGTCTGGATGCAAATATAACACCATGATGTGGCCTCATTTCCTGTTTGTGATAAAAGCACTGTTGAATGACATGGGTATTGTTATCAGATGCAGCACCGGATAACCGAGTCCATGAAAATGTCAAAGCACACAACTGCACTAAAACCTCAGGTGGATGATGTGTAAACCCCCGCTCTCAATAACTTTGTTAGTTGTTGTTTACTTTGTTATATTGAATTAAACTTTCTTTCGGCTTTTCCCATTAGGGGTCGCCACAGCAGATCATCTGTATTTATGATCCACATGTTCGATTTGGCACATGTTTTTACGCTGGATGCCCTTCCTAACGCAACCCTCCCCATTTATCCGGGCTTGGGACCGCCACTAAGAGTGCACTGGCTTGTGCAACCCTAATGGCTGGGGTTGGTTCCCTAACCGGGCCGCAGTGGTGAGAGCACCGCATCCTAACCACTTTGTTATATTGAATTGTTATACCTTTTTTTTAAATGAGGAAAAGCCATAAACAAGATTACGTAATCTAATCTGATCTAACTCTAACCTAGCATTGTCTTGAGCTGTTCTACTCTAGTGACCTTTAAACATTCATACATCATTCTGGAATAAAACAGCAGAGCAGCAACAACAGAAGCAGGCAATAACGAGCAGCCTTGTATACACTGTAAGAAATGATTCTGTGGTCATGTAGATTTGAATTAATGGTTTTGGTTAAAATGTATTCAATATAATTGTGTTTTTGATTTTGAGGCAAATATTTAATTACATTTCAAATAAAAATGTTTGGAATAAAATCTACCCATTGCAGTTAAATAAAACTTAAGCATTATATTTATCTAATCCCAAATGGAGAGAATATTGAGTGAATTCAAATTAATGTAATCAGGCAAATTTTTTATTGAAAAGCACTTCCTGTCAAAATGCGTCTTTAAAAAAAAAAAATACAACAGGCCTACAAGACATTTGAAGAGAGTAGGCTACAGACAGTGAATATTCATTTTCTTCCAAATTGCTCATCTTGCAAAATTTAACTGGTTGTCTTAGGTAAGAAAACTTCTTTTGTTATCACTGGGCTAGTAAGAAGAATGCATGTAGTGGTATATTACAATATAAAATGAGTTATCACAGAAAAAGAGACTCAGCAGCAACACAAAGTTAGCTTGTGTTGGAAGGCTATAGTTTGGTGTTGTTGCGCTATAATATGAACACAGCATCATACATTTTGAAAGAACGGTTGAATCACCTACTGGAGCCCAATATACTCGCAACACAACATTCGTAAAAAAATATGTAAAGAGAGAAGCAGAAAACAAGCAGGACAGTAAGAAAGAGGATTGTGATGATGGTGCTATGAATGCAGAGCAACAGACAATGTCAGAGGAGTCAGAGAGGCTTGCACCTAATACTGTGTGTAACCAAAATGTGGCATATGCTAAGCCCCAGAGACAAAAGCCTCAGAAATTTGCTGACTTTGTAATTGGTTGATTTTCTTAAACTGGTAAATGCAAATAATGCTATTTACATGTTCATGGTTTGAGAATTGGTTAGCAAGTTTAAAACAGGCTAAAAAAATGTTATATGTGAAAGTTTAAAAATGGTATGTTGCTTGTTTGCCAATATAGAGACAACAGTTTGTCTTAAAGTGTTAAGGTTAAAGTGTTATAAGTCTATATCCGACTTTGGGGGGGGATGTCATGTACTGGAATGATGCTCTGTCTCTTTAAGAAATGAAAGTGCAATGCATACTGGGAGCGGGATGTTGAATATGTGTAGTGTGCTTGAGAACACGAGTAAAGATGCTGTTCAGAATCCCGATTGGTGTGTGTGACTAAGTTAATAAGATAAACGAGGTATATAAAACAGATACACAACACACATGAAGTCAGTCTATTAGCAGCTAGCACTTAAGTTATTTAGCTAACGTAACTTTAGCAGGAGGTGAGGAATTTAAATTCAAATGGCACAAACACTCTAATTTTACAGATTTATAAGCTATGAAAACAATAATAAATGTATTTTCTAGTAATGTGATATGCTTGCAATATATTTCTGACAGTTTTATACTAAGACTATAACAATTTCATGTTGCAGGACACTGGGAACTTGGAGGAACTTGAACAAGTCATAATGGCCATTACTGTGACCCCAAATCCTGGAGCTTTTACAAGCAACAGCCCAAAGAACATTGGGATCGTCATAGAGTCATAGAGGGCGTGGAAGTCATCACAGGACTTGGAGATATTGCAAGGGCTTGCTCTGTCACCCTTGGCTTGACCTACGCGCTGAATTTCGATTATCCCAGACAGCTGAAGTACACCTTTGAGGTGTTCCAAAATCTTTTCTTAGAACTGGATGAATCAAAGCTTTCAAACAAAGTCCAGTCCCTCAAGCGCAAACTTCAGGCTTGAAATGAGACTGCATTGCAGTGCAGACTTTTGTGCTACACAATGTTCATCTTCTACAGAGCTTGAGAATTGCACATTTGAAAGTGCTATGTTTCTAAGTTGCCACTGTTTTGTCCTACGAATGTCGTGACATTTCAATTGCTGTACGTTCAAAGTACAAATGTATTTTACTCTGTTCAATTTGCACTTTTATTATTTATGTTTTGGCACATGCCATTATGGAGTATCAGCATTTTGTCCTTTTTTAAAGTTCTGGTTTGAAATGCGTGAGCAAACTTCTGGCTTGAAAGTAAAACTGTAGTTGCAGTGTACATGTTTTGCTACACAATGTTTAGCTTCTACAGAGCTTGGGAATTGCACATCTGAAAGTGCTATGTTTGTAAGTTAGCACTGATTTGGACTCTTATCCCATGAATGTCAGTGAGATTTCTAGTTCAAAATACGAAATGTTTTTTACTCCGTACAAATTACACTTTTTTTTGCTTTTGTTTTGGTACATGCACCTCTGGAGGATTTTTATTTAATTAATTAATCATTATTGACCCAATTTAGTGGCTAAGTGAGGTGAGAAAGCATGGAATCAGGTTTATGGACACATCACCATTCTGTATGTCATTTATTTTTGTTTTTACAAAATAATTTTAAAGTCAGCATTCTGTCCTTTTCAAATGTCTGGTTTGAAATGCAAGATCCAACTTCTGGCCTGAAATGAGACTGTGGTTGCAGTGTACAATGATGTGCTACAATGTGTCTAAAACACAAAAGTGAATAAAATTGTTCAAATGAATCAAATTCTTATTTGAGTATTTAAGTTCTGTACTTTCTGGGCTATATTATTCATAAGAAAGGAATATTTAGATTTAATTAACTGCATTGATTAAATTCAAATCAATGTGCAGATTAATGTAGATGATTACTCAATTATGATATGTAGAATTAAATTATTAGTACTATTTACACATTAGGCAGTTTATCTCTTTCAAATCTACTCAATATTTTTGTTTAGTTTATAATTAATTCTGTACTGTTTTCTATTCAAATCTACTCATATTAAATGGATAACTATTAAGGGTCACATTTATTTAATATTTACTCAATACCAAACCTTGTGAAATTTAATTAATAATATTGCTTGTAATCTGTTGCCTCATTTTTATTGAGTAGATATGGTGTATTTTTTCTTACAGTGTACTTTTAGACAGCACACACACACACACACACACTTTCTGAATTTATTTTTGTCCAGTCACTTTTATTGTAATACATGTCTACAGTGTGTATGAGAGCAAATGCTGAAACATACTACAGGCAAGTAAAGGATGCAGATTTGGCCAAAAACAAAAAAAATCATTATATTCCCAATTCTGTTGAAATAAATTAAGAAAAACAATCTGAAAACTAGGGGGGTGGGGGTGGGGAGACAAGATACATCGCTCAGTAGAAGGCTTTGTTTCTGAGAAACTCATAATACTAGTGTGTGTGTGTGTGTGTGTGTGTGCTCATGCGAGACTAGATGAAACACACCAAGTACATGAATAAGAGAGGGCAGTGGAGTGGTGTGGTTGCAGGGAGAAGAGGTGAAGAAGGTGGATGAGGTGGTTTAGGTATCTGGGCTCAACAGTGCAATGTAATGGAGAGAGCGCTAGAGAAGTGAAGAGAAGTGTGCAGGCAGGGTGGAGTGGGTGGAGAAGAGTGATAGCAGGAGTGATTTGTGATAGAAGGGTATCTGCAGGAGTGAAAGGGAAAGTTTATAGGACTGTGGTGAGACCTGCGATGTTGTATGGATTAGAGACAGTGGCATTGAGTAAAAGACAGGAGGTGGAGCTGGAGGTAGCAGAGCTGAAGATGTTGAGATTCTCATTGGGAGTGACAACAATTGACAGGATTAAAAGTGAGTTTATTAGAGAGACAGAGTATGTAGGACGTTTAGGGGGAAAAGTGAGAGAGGCCCGATTGAGATGGTTTGTACATGTGCAGAGGAGGGACATGGGGTATATCGGTAGGAGAATGAAAGAGAAAGGCCAAAGAGGAGGTTTATGGATGTGGTGAGGGAAGACATGCAGGTAGTTGGTTTGAAAGAGGCAGATGTAGAGAAGAGAGTAGTATGGAGACAGATGATCCGCTGTGGCGAACTCTAAAAGGAGCAGTCGAAAGAAGACGACACCCACACACAAAAAAAAGCCTTTCTAAGTTTATGTACATGTTGCAGATATACTCTGTATAGCTATTTGAATTCTATTGATGGATGATTACAAGAATGTTGCACAGATTTCACATTACACACACTAAGTTATTAGGCACAAATGTGTAAATGTAAATATTTTGACACTGTCCAGATCCCTATTAGTCAAGCTGTAATTCCTATTTTTGGTGTTTTTGTTCATCATGGGGATTGTTTATTCTCACAGTATTGGGCACAAGGTCATAAATTTCCCTCAACTACATATACGAGGTAGTATCAAAAAGTTCAGTTTACAAGAAAGTACCTTATGTTTACACACAATCACCTTCCAAATAGTTCACTTGCACAGTAATACTGTGCTCCCAAGGTTCCTGCCACTTCTGCAATGTGTCCTGGAAATCTCTCCAAAATGTTTCAGGCACCTTCTGCTATTCATGCTGTATCTCCACAGTGGTATCAAAACAGCAACCTTTGAGCAGGAGTTTCATCATTGAAAAGGCGGTGAAGTCCGCAGGAGAAAAAACCTGGCAGGGTAGGGTGGGTTGTTAGGTAAAATCATGGATTTTTTTTTTTTCCCCGACAATCAGTGGTGCAGAATGGTTTTTGGGGAGTTGGTTGTCCTATGCCCAGTTGCATGCAGAATTTCATGATGAAATCGCAGACGTGGTCAGAATAGCACCACTAATCTCACAACTTCGATATCAGCTCGTATTGAGTACGAGTCATTAAGGCAGAGACTGAACAGAAAGGAAAAGCTGACCCCACACCCACATCACTTAGCCACTGGACTTTACTCTTCCTCATTAGCACTGCACAGCATTACATAGCTACAGGCTAGAAATTCAGCAGAGGATGTGAAAGACACAGGAAGAAATGAAAGGCAAGTGACATTTAATGAGTAGAGAATGTGCACCACAGAGCACGTTTGCAAAGATCACTGGGTGCAACGCTAATAATCCGAGCGAGAAATGCCAACAAGGGCAACTTTAAACTGATGGACTGGTCAGCATATGGTGCAAGTCAAGCTGAGGAGAAAAGCAAACATGGCTGCATGATGGCAATTTGAGCTTCACCATGTGACTAGAACACAAACTGGTTCTTTTTGCAATTTAATTGGAAATTGTTCTAGAAGTTTAAACAACCAAACAGTGGTTTTGGTCATATCTTCAGAGTTTGTATTTGGCTTGGGGAAGGAAGGAGGGGGACAAAAACAAATCAGGCCGGTTCATCAAGGACAAAAATCCAGAAATAAAATGATCATTTATTTAAAGTATGAAAGAAAAAAACCAAAAAGAATAAAAGTCACAGTAAAAACACTGATATGAAAGCAGTTAGTAAAAAATGTTGAGACAAACAAGTTTCAATATGTACATGTAAACACAGACATGTGAAAGACATTTTGCTGCAGAAGAGGTAACACAGGGAATGCTGTGAAGCGTGCGAGCATCAACGTAAATTAGCTTTAATTTTCTCGAGTCTCGCTCGGAAATCGTTGATATCCCCGGGAGGACTGCGAGGCCTGACATTTTCACTGCCTTGCTGTTCCCGAGACTCGCGCAGTTTAGAAAGCTGAGACAGGAGCATGTCCATGGAGGAAGGGACGGCAGGCTTAGTGCCCACTACAGGGAGGCTGGACTTGTCCTCGTTCACCTAAAAGAAGGGACATGAATGGAATTAGCAGGTAAAACAGATTTGGTAAAAACAATTTTAGGTCTTGCTCTTGCTTGGGGGGCAGCAGTGTTGACTGACTTGTGTCTACAGTGAAATACAGGTAAAGCTGGCACCGGTTTCATGGTACAGGCAAGTTTAATTGTTTAGGGAATGCAAATCTATACCCCACTTGGTTCAGGTTAGTTTTCTTTTTGCCAAAGTTTGCATCGCAACCCCTGTAACGTGATTCATATTATATCGCCAGACTCTTGCCGATATACAGCCCTATTTACTTGCATTACACATGTAGTGTAGAAATCACTGCAAATCAACAAATGTATTCTGCACTTTTATTCAAATGAGGAGTTTCCATCCCAATGGGTATGGCCTTGTTCATCATGGCCTCACCCCATCCACAGAACATCAGAAATTTCAGAAGCATAAAAAAAAGCTGAATTGGCCTTCAGTCAGCAGATTCACACTGAACATTTCTGGAAGATTCTATCAGCAGAAAACTAACCAAGGAAAGATCTTTTGGAAGGACTGAAGCAGACGCTTGAGTTTGTCTTTTTTACTGTCAGCTACAGAATTATTGGTATGTAATTTTTTTAATACTAATTAGCATAAGTGTAATATTGTAATAATTAAATAAGAAATTTGACCTTTAAGAATGTTCATTATTCCAAGAAACACTTTCAGGTGGAATTAAATTTAAACAGCCAGTGGCCAAACTACAGTTTTGGCCATGATGTAAATGGTACAGCTAAAAATCAGAAAGATGAGATTTATAATTTTATATATATATATATATTATATATAATGAAATGCTAAGTTAAAGTTGAGAAAATTAATGGCCACATCTATTCAAATCAAAAGACAAAAGCTGTATGACTTCACTTTCTTCTACTCAAACACTTCTACAGTCTAATACTTGACCAGGAAATGAAAAGTACCTTTGAGTTGCTTTGAAGGCCATAGATCTGCTTCAGAGCTCGGAGTTTCTCCTGATATCGAGCGACGTCAAAAGCCTCAGTACTGGAAGATGAGGCTGCTGCAGGTGGGATGCCTTTCTGAGCATCTGTGTTTATAATATACAAAAAAGACTTGCATGTAACTTCCACATTCCCTTTTAAGCACAAGGTACAAGCAAAATCAGTTAAAGAAGCAATAGACCAACCTGCAGGAGCCTGGACCTTAGCGACCTGTTCCGTGCTCTGGGACTGAAAGTGAAAAAAAAATAAAATCTAGTTTTGTAATATGAAAGTGATTTCCAAAACAAAGACTAATACTTATTGTAAATAAAACTACTTTGAGGTTAAATTTTCCAACTCGAACCATCCACATTAAATGAAGGTTGTTGGGCAAAATGCTTTTATCCTGCACGGATTTAACAGGGGAAACATTTATACTAGCAGTCAACTGATTCATCAATTTTGCCAATTAATCAGTGCCGATGGACTGCTAGAACTATTGTTAAAATTCATTCCGGTAGTTTTTCCAGGTTGCGTTATACACTAGGTGATCAGCCTCTAGAGGCAAAAATCACTGATGTCATGTGCTGGTCAAGTATTCATTTTGGATGCAACTTTTTATTTTGACTGCTATTTTGCTTTAGTCTGAATAAATGGTCCCCCCCCCTCAATATTTTAATTTTTACTCCGTATCCATTTGAAAAAACTTGATTGGTTATCAGTAAGTACAATCCAACCTAGCTACCAGTATTGGTAAAATCCACTGTTGGCTGAGGAAACCACAAAAATGTTCTTGATTTACCGTTTGGGTTGTTGAAACGGAATGCTTCATCGCTCTCTTCAAGTGAGCTTCAACTTCAGACTCACTACTGTTCTCAATCAGGCTCAGATGATTCATAATCTGTCAAATCAGAAATCACAAAAACTAAACACTATTTTAAAAAAAAAAAAAAAAAAAAAACACCCTTTGGGACAGGAAATGCTGTACCTTGGGGCCAACGAGTTTGTACAGTGTGTGTAGCAGTGTTTTGACGGTGCGGTGAGCCAGATCGTTGGGTTTCTGTTTGAGCAGCTCTTTGGGAAAAGCCTTAATGAAGTTATGAATGTCCAGAAGAACTCTGTCCAGGTAGAGAGACTCGATCTTCTCTGGAAGCAGCTTGATCATACGCCAGTGACACTGCGAGGAACAAAATGTAACAAGTACGGGTAAGAAAGTTTCTACATGATTCTAATAAACCACTGAACTGATTCTCTTATAGCACAGTCATACATGGTTTATAAAAAAAAAAAAAAAAACTCAGCTAACATTTTAATAAATGCACTTCAAAAGGGTCCTCTCTTTAAAAGTAAGGACCCTGTAAAATGGCAGGTGGTCTGGAAGAGATACATATTTATCTTCAAAAAGCTCAATAACCAACAAAATTATTGACTTCAGGCTTATACATGTATAAATGACTAATTCAGACAGTGTAGATGACTTTACCTTCATGACCATCTCAGGAAACTCATTGCATGTAGTAGAGTTACTGGTCTCCTGTAACAGCATCAGCAAAGCACTTGGGGGGAGACGGTAGTGAGTACAGTGAGTAGAATTGATAACCATTTACATTGCCAGTGAACATCAGCAACATTTCCCAGTACCACCGACAATGTGAACAAAATAAGGTTAACAAATAAAAAGCTAAACATGTGTTCCTCAAAAGTTACTCAATCTATTCCATGCATATGGAACAATTTGCTCATCTGTTCATCTCCATAAAATAAAGCTTAACCGTTATAGTATTTAGAGACTGGCAGGATTTGATACTTATGGATAGAGTATAATTATATAAATAAAAGTGTATAAAATAAAGTACATGGTACTGTACCTCAGCGTGTTGGTGGGATCAGCAGTCTTGAATAAAGTGGAGAGCAGGATATGGACAGAGCGGATGAGGTCTTGAGATTCTCCGGCGCCCTGCTGATGCCGAGGATCCAGCGTGAGTGAGAGCAAAGTCTGAACCAGATTTTTGAGCACCCCCGGGGAGGCTTCCTGGACCAGTTTGCCTGCCAATACAAGCTACACACAAACCCAGAGTAGTTAGTTACACTATAATTTACTGCCATGTCAGCTACTGAGGCTATCTTCATGGCAAGAACAGTTTATAAGATCAAAATGATCCTAAAATCAAACCCAGAGTAAGTCCCGACAAGTCTAGCAAAGAATTGCGATTCATTACCGTTCGACCCTCACGGTAACCATTCGTCTTTATTTAAGACTGAGAATTATAATAAAAAAAAAAGAAAAGAAAAGACAACTAATTGGCAGGAGTAGATCCTCACCGAGCTCAGAGAGCCGATCACAGAGGGGTAGAGCTTCATGTGCTGCGTTCCTTCGTCCCCCATGCGCCTGCTGGCCTGCAAGCCGAGCTGCATCAGCGCAGCGACTATGAACTCATCCACGTGACCAGACATCAGCTTCCATTTGTTCTCCTCGCTCAAAATCTCCATGACCTTAAATTAATATGCGCAAGATTTTTCATTGCATTCTTCATCAAAACCACCACTACACACTGGTTTAGTCAATGTCTCAATTCCTGTCTGTACACACGTCATTACCTTGGCCAGGCCCTGCATGCTAGTTTTCACATCAGAACTGGCAACCTGCGAAATGACCAAAATAATGCTGGCTGCAGAGTCTTCAATCCTGCTGAAGAGTGAAGGAAACCTTTAGAGAAAGAAACCAAAAAGTTAGATAAAGATTATGGTAAATGGTTAAATCCTTTTTAGGCGCTTTAGAAAACAAGCCCCTCCTTTTATTAAAAGCACTATTGAGGACTTTGCAAGACATTTCAGATGATGAATGACATCTAATGCATGGGCATGAGACAATACACTGAAGCCAAAAGTCCGAAAATGCCATCAGAATATCCAGTGTCAAATTTACCAATTTATTCCATTTGATTAGCTTAACTTTTGTTTCAGTATACTTTGAGGGAGTTAAATTTCCTTTTACACAATTCATGCCATTTATTCTACTACCTTGATTGTAGACCTCAAATTAAACAAGCCAGATCCAGACACTGCTGTGCAGTCAGCTGTGCATGACAACCATCCCCCTTTAGCACCAACACTCTCATTACAAGCAATAGAGGGAGATGAAACCCTGCTAGAGCAGGTGGTAGAAATAAAGGGAAAGATTTGTTTTGGAACAGAGGCTATAAGTGTTCTCCTGTGCAGTGACATCTAAATACAAGTGAGTTATTTGTTTGAGCTGATTATCAGACCCAATCATTCTATCATTTATACTCCTATACGAACCATTTTCTCCCTCGCCAATTATTTTATTTGCAGTTATTAGAAGACCTACTTGTACTGGAACTCTGGGAGGTCCAGAGGTGATTCGGCAGTCTCCACCACCAGAAGGTCGGGCATGACTGCTTCAGGAAGATCCATGATAAAATTAGGGTCGAGCTGAAACTGACGGGGCACCACAGGGCTTTGCTCCTGAACTGCTGCATTCTGACGCCGAATCTCGCTGAGATAACGATAGAAATTAGGGGATGGTTATGAAGATTAAAGACTCCAGGAATAAATATGTAAATTAGATATGGCTCCAGTTAGTCTCCCTTCATGGTCAAAGCTTAATTCAATTATAATTACAAATCTAGTATTTCTTTGAAAGAGCATCATACACCAGGAAAATCAAGTTATGTTTTGGGGGAAAAAAAAGTAGAAGAGAACTTAAATTGATTTACTATATTTTTAGGGGTGTAACGGTACACATTCATACTGGACTTTTTCGGTACAGGGCTTTCAGTTCAGTACCCGTCTTGTACACGATTGTATTTCCGATGTGGAAAATACAATGTGTAGTGCGCTGTTCTGCATGCGCATGCATCGTGGCCGCTTTGTTTCACGACAGTCAAGTGATATGGATTCTTTTGAAGTTCATGTCCAGCTCCAAGAATTCTCTTAAAGAAAATCCCAACTATTCCACATAGAGGGAGTGAATAGCAAAATGTGTTCATTCCTTCTATCCTTCATTTAAAGTATGCTGAAATAAGGCAAACATAACTATTAAACTAAATAATAAATGTAACAAACACATCCGTATTACCCAAATGGGGTCCAACCAAAAAAATTTTTTTTACACTTTTATTGAATCAATTTAATCGATTACGTCATTTAATGTAATAAAGTGTATTGCATCAATTTGATTAACAAATATTTTGTATATTATAGAACCGAGCAGGCATTATATTTAAAATTGCTTTAAAAATGTAAACTGTTCAAAGAATATTAAACTATTCATAAATAAATAAAAAAAAAACAAGTACTGAACTGTGACTTAAAAAGAGGTAAAGACCGTGAATTTTGTGTAGCCCTACTATCTATAGTAACCCCAATTACGTCTGTGTACAATCAAGATCACCCAGAGCAAAAATGACACAACAACTAATCTAAATGTAGCATGTTAAGAAGCCTACCTCAGCTTAGAAGTTGCGGAGTCAGCGTTCGGCTTGCGTAGCAGACTAGCGTTAGCCAGCCCTAAAGTTTTCTCCTCTGCCTGTAGTTTGTTTACAGGGGCTGAGGGTTTCTTTGCAGAACGCTTGATCCTCTCTTCCAGCATGCTCATGTCTTTTTCGGACAACTGCAATTGTATTACATTATTGGAATACCATGTGAAAGGGAAAGAAAAATGCACTAGGCATCATTTAGTCTGTATTCAGGTAACCCACCTGGCCGATGAGTTTGTACACTTGCTCTCCACAGACGTTATAAGCCGCCACTACTGTGTTTAGCGCAGCGTTACGGACAGCAGTGTCTCGGTCGCCGATGTGAACGGCAATTTCGCGCAAGGATTTTGCCGCCGTCTGCTGGAAGACGGACATTCCACACAGTCCAACGAGAGAGCAGAGCTCCTCCAGACACTCTGCAGATGAATTAGAAAAACAATTAAGGCAATACGAGCCATTTTCACGTTTTGCGTGAAATCGCTGCTACTGTTTTAATAACAGTCATACGATATGGACTTGTGTTTTATGTACAGTTAAGAATTTTTCTTAAAAGGAGAAAATCCTGACAAATTCCACAGAGGGAATGAAGGAAGGAGAAAAGATGTTAATCAAATGTATATATTGAATTTACACACGAGTCTAACAAATGTAAACTATTTAAAATGTTTATTTTATCTTAATTTAATCATCAATATAAAAAATGCATTACATTAATTTGATTTAGTCTAAATTATATTATTCACATACGAACTAAACTGTGACTCCAAAACCGAGGTGTGCACCAAGCCATGAATTTTGTGTAAAGTTACACCCCTAAAATATCCAAATCACAGCTGATTTCAGGAAACAACTATTCTGAATATTGAGGCACATCACACGTCTGAACAAAACCATTGGACATGCAGGGGGACGTAATTTGGATTTACTCACCAGCTCTCTGCTTGGAGTTTTTAGACTTTGTGCCATCCATGAGGAAAGGGAAGACTCTGCTTGCTGGGTAAACTTTACGCAACAAGCCGAAGATGCTACGCACTTCTTTCCGCACCACATCTTTTTGTTCGCCCATCTGAAAGTGCACAGGGTTTCTGATCAATTCTCTAGTCCAGGGTTTACAATGTGGTAGAGCATAAACCACTACATCCTATTCTTGGGATTAAGATAAGCTAAAGCACATTACATCCTTCATGTAATAAGATTTTATTGTAGAAATGTTGCTCATTACATTTGACCCAATATCAAACGCCTGGGTCAAAAAACAACAATGGAACATAAAATGTAAAATGATTGATGTCAGTATTAAAATGTACAAATTTAAATAATGTTCCAAGTGCGAGAGAGGATATGAATTTCCTTGTCTATGACAGCAGCACTACCTAATCAGAGGCGTCCTGAGCTCATGTATAAAGAAAAGGGTAGCTTTTCAAATTAATGAAATTCCCTGGCGTTTTTGTTTACTAGTGTCCTACCTTTAGGGTGAAGTAAGGGATGAACAGCATGGCCTCATGCTCAGTGAGATGGTAGTCCTGGTTACTGAGACTGACAAAGAGAAGCTTGAGATACTCCAAAGCTTTCATCAGCACACTGGTGTTTGTATCAAAGAAGCGCAACGTGAACCACTTCAGGATCAGATCCAAACAGCTTACTGTGGCCTCAGTCTCTGCCTCCAGTTGCTAAGAGAAAAATAAATAAATATTGTTATAGCAGCCACAGTTTATACAACATGCACCCAAGAGCTCAGAACAGTGCAACTGCTGTTTACGAGGTTAATAATCAGCATTGCGGCAACTAGGGTAACATGGAAGAGTTGAACTGGTCTAGGACTCACCTCCATCATGGTGCTGATTGCCCTAATGTGCTTCTGGAAATCCGTGTGAAAGAGGTCCTCCATCAGCCATTTAGCCACGCATGCAGCCATCTGATTCTTCAGCAGGTCAACAAACTCCTCTCGTGGTGTTAAAAAGTTCCACTTCAACACCTACAAACACCAGCAGGGAAGTTGCAATACACAAGCATGATAAATAAGTGCACAAAACACTGGTTAAGAGTCTAAGTAGAGATCCGACAAAACATGCCTTTAAACTTTTCTCTTCTTTAATCCGCTGCTCTTTCCCGTTTGGAACAACGACGAAGATGGGACCGTTCCGCTCTTCCTCAACTTTGCCAGGTGGTTTCTTCACAAGTGCCTTAAAAACGTGCAGACAAAAACGATTTAAGAAAAGCAGCAAGAAAGGAAGAAAACCTTCAAGCAATTTTATGCACAGTATAAAATAAATTTGACTATAATAAGAGACACACACACACTGACCTTAGTTTTGGGTGCAGCTGCTTGTTTGGGCTTTTTAATTCTGCTGGTGGGGTTTCACTCGGAGGAACAGCTTTGTCTGAAACTATAAACACAAACAAATGCATTGTTATCACTGAGATGTCAGTCACCCCCCAAAAAAAAAAAAAAAAAAACATGTCTGTAATAAGAATAACCCTGTGTCTCAAGTAGCCGAGTTCTTTGATTCGCGAGCTATATAGGATTTCAGGAGGGGAATGTTGCATTCTGCAATACAGTGATAATGCAAATTCCTCTTGCCACACTACACTCACTGTTGCATCTAAACCACTTTCTACATGGCAGGTCACATATCCAAATTTATGTACATGTTTCAAAAGTTATGAAAACTGCTTATGGGTTCTGCTAAGAAATAAATTGGGATTTTTATAAAGGATTTTTAGAGTCACAAATCCAGGCTGGGTTTAATCTCTAGTTTCTCTGCGATGCTCATTGAGCAGTTTAACATAGATGCGGTAACCACTAACCAGGAGGTGCAACAGGGGGCTTCACGATGCTTGTGGAAGCAGGTGCTGCTTTACTCGGAGCTACCTTGGTCGGAGCGGCAGGTTTGGCAGGAATGGCGGATCTAGCTTTTTCCAACAAACCAACCAGCTGATCTTTCGATGTTGGCTAAGGAAGAGACAAAACTCGTCATTGCAGACAAGATGCATTTGTGATAAACTTCTGATATACGTGAAGAGAAACCATTTGCTAATGAATTAAGGCATGTTAAAATCCACGAGTACCTTCAGTTTAGCAGCAGCTTTGTTCATCTTGTCATAACCCAGGTGCATCATGAACACTGGAAGCGCATCTTGGGCTTTTTTCCTTACATCTGCATTACGATCCTCCAAGCAGGAGTACAGATGAGGAATGACCAGAGCAAAATCCGAGGGAACAGAGCGCACGGTGGGCAATTTTTCAGTCAGCCAACCCAACAGCTGGACAAAAACAGGAAACGCAGCCAAACAGTAAATACAAGAGAGTCAGTCACTCAGACAACTAAGTAAAAGCTGTCCAAATGTTAACTCTTTAGTTAACCTGACAAAGTGGGTTTGCAGTTTGTTTAAAATGGTCACAAGAAGCCTCCAGGCAGGCTTCTGCATGGGGGTAAAAAGCATCCTTGCACTAACCTCTTGTCTTAGAAATGGATTTTCCTTCTTCAGCTCTTCAGCCAGGTCTTCCCCCTCCAACCACTCCTTCATCCCAGTCTGATCCACCCACGCATTCAGAGTAGCTAAGCCTGCTGCACGCACAGCAGTCTGGGAAATATATTACATTTTTAATATTGTAATGCACTTTTTATTCTTACATTTTTAATAAAAGCACTTCTGTCTCACCTTGCTGTCAGTAAATACAGTGATGATGGGGAAGCCAAGGCCTTTAACATGCTGCTTTAGAGCAGGACCCATTGCTGTGGCTATCTGCTGCAAGATGGAGAGTGTCTGCTGGACCTAAGAAAAAGTTAAACAACTCCATTTCCCTTCAAAACAAATTATTCACTGGTGGTGGGGTTTGCATGCGAACTAGTGAACAAGTTTTTTCAGAGGAAATAACTCACCAGTATTTTATTGGAGTCTGTAAGACGAGCCTTTAGTGCCACAGGAAGCTCTCCAATGTTGGGTTTAATGAATTTGGCCTCAGAAATGACAGCAGTAACTTCCTCTAGTCCTTCTTTCCTCAACTTCCAGTTCTTATCTCCGAGTTTTGACAACATGTCCGAGGTAATTTTGTCACTGTAAACATCAGGATAAATACCAGAGGGTTTTCTAATGCATCATTCTTGTATGTACAGAGTATGAATCCAAATAAATTTACAAAAAAGGTGAATCAACAACCCGAATTCTGGAAATGTTGGGACGCTTTTTTGTTATAAATACAATGAAAATGCAGACTTTTAAATCACATTAGCCAGTATTTTATTGGCACGGGGCATGTTAGCCATGGTGTAGTATCTCCTTTTCAAAAACGGTTTAAGGGAATTAAGGTTGAGTATCTGGAGTTTTGCTTTTGGAATTTGGTTCCATTCTTGACAGATCTGGGATATGGGTTTCCAGCTGCTGAAGAGTTTGCGGTCGTCTTTGGTGTATTTTTCATGTCGTCTGAAAGTCTGAAGTCCACAGGCATCCAACAAAGTTTTGAAGAGGTTATGTACTGTAGATGAAATTTGCTAAGTCTTTGCAATTTGATGTTGAGGAATGTTGTTTTCAAAGTAGTCCAAACTTTTTACTTGTTTACAGATTGGAGCGCCTCTGCCCATCTTTGCTTCTGAGAGACCCTGCCTCTCCAAGACATGCCTTGTATAGCTAATCATGTTACAGACCTGATGCCAATTAACTTCAGCTGGAAGAACATCTAGCAACATCCGAACTTTTGAGACCTGTAGCAGGCTTCAAATTTGAAATGAGCTCATTTTGTGCATACAAGTGTAAATTCAGTTTAAACATATGTTCTCCATGTTCTATTGTGAATAAAATATTGAATATAAAAAAAGGGTTGTAAATAATCACCCCCAAAAAATACTTTCATTACTAAAGATTCTGGAACAGAATATGGCTGTAGGAACGTGTACCAAAATACAGGTGCTATTGGATTTAAAGGCAATGCTGCTAATGGGTTTTCAATATGACGGTCAATGAAAACGTCTAATTGCATGATTGTCATGAGTTAACTATTAATCGCACATTAATTATTGAGGTACACTTAAAACAGATAAAGTTTTAATACTCTAAAAAGCACAAGGACAAATATGGACGCTTCATGCAAATGTATGTTTATTATTAGTGAAACCCTACTCAGAGCATGAAGACAAAATGTTCTTGTAAATATTTAAGTAATTGTGTTTTAAATGCCAAATCACCAGGACACCAAACAGAACTTTTGCTACATTTCCACACGAATGTGTGCTTTATGGTGGTTTTCTTTTTTTCTGGGGAATAGAGATGCAAGTCTCTGATCCATTACCACAGTAGATGGCAGTAATGCTTTACTTAAGAATGCAAACCGCCAATAAAGGAGCGCAGTTTTTGGTGCTTGATTTGAGACTTGGCACATCAGAAACAAATGTTGAGTGATTCAAAATCGCCCCCCCCCGGAGTTAATTTTTTTTATCTGAATAAATTATGGCCGTTGTGAAGTGTGTTGCACTGAAGGTTTTAATATCAATTCATCATAAAAATACTTTTATAATTAAAATTGTCAAGCAGAAATTAGTGCAGCATTAATGTAATTAGTTCCATAAAAATAGTTACGTTAATGCATTTTTAAAGTTTTAAAACAAACTCCAAAAGAAACAGGGTTTTTACCAGATGTCTGTTCGAGGGAGAAGATCCACTACAGCACCTCCATCACTTTCCTCCTCTTGATCACAATCCTCCTCTTCTACCCCATTCGCTTTCGACAGCCCCCTTATAGGAGGAGGTGGAGTCTGGCCCTTCATCTGAACACAAGGTTTTTTTTTTTTATTGTGAGAGAGAGAGAGATATATATATCTCTCTCTCTCTCTCTCTCTAACACCTTAATTTAAATTTTCCAGGAAACTACATTAATGTGAACCATATTAATGAGTTGGATTCAAACGCATTAATACTATATTAAAATGGTACTACTGCAAAATTTAAATTTGGTGAATAAATAGTTAAAAAGAACCCCAAAGACCTTATCGAATTCTGCATCCATTTGTGAAAGCAGTGCAGCCTTCTCGTCCTCAAAAAACATGCGGAGAGGAGCGCCCACGTACAGGTACATCACTGCCAGGAGCGAAATGGCCGCAGTTCTAACAGCCTAACACACACACACCCCACATGTATAAACAGCATTTACTTAGGTCTTCACTTATACATACACATGCAAAATTATAATAATTAAACCACACATTTGACTACATATGGATAAAGAATTTAAGATTCTAGAAACAAAAATAATTGTTCATACTCACTGGATTGGTAGCAGCCAAAGCAGTCTTTACATTATTAATAAATGCCTTTACATTTATCCTGGAAGAAGAAGGAAAAAAAAAAAAAAAACCACGTCATACTGCAACTATTGACTTACAGAACCAAACGCCAGAAATGGTCTAAAAACAGTTATCGATTTCACATGACCAGATGCTGGATTTGACCTACCCTGCGAATCCGAACTCCTTAATAGCACCACAGAGCCAGTTCAGAGCTTCAGCCTGGTTTTTAGGGTTCTTCTGAGCAAAGGCCATGGACACGACCTAAAGTTTTAAAACCAAAAATGAACAAATTTGACCCAAATGCCGATTCAGCGAATTCAACACATGCAGTGCTTGCCACTCACCTGTTCCGCAGTCCACGGAAGTGTGCAGGCTTCGGCAATAGCGGTCAGAGCCTCTCGGGCCCTCGCGCCACACTTCACGTCCCCAGTTTTATCCACCACAGCTTCCAGCACAGCCAGGGCTGATGTTCTGGAGAAAAACAAACCTTTCTGAGCCACGGCACAAACGACCTGCAGCTTCAGCTGCATCACCTACGAACAGAGAAATAAATCTAAATGAACAGACATCAGAAAGAGAAATGTCACTGGCTCACTCATGTGGAGCAGAAAGAATGGAGCAGTTTAAGAGAACATGACAAATGTGTTTGCACAATTTGAGGAAAAGGAGTTACCTGGAAGTTTGTCTCTTTCCAACCAGGTTTCTTGGCCAAAATCCGAACAAGAGCCTGACAGGGCATCTCTTCCTTGTCCATTAGCTCCATTGCCTGAAAAATAAATAAAACTCTTTGAAACAGTTTTAAAAAGAGACATTAAGAAAATCCTGGGCGTTAGTTCAATAAAGCTTCAGACAGAATTCAAAATGACCATTTTTATCTTTAGAAACTTTACTCTTGTAAATCTTTGTATGCCGATCCTATTCTCAATAACAAAAGCGTAGGAATAAGTTTCCTGATTACGAAGCTGAAACTCTCCTGAGCCGCTTTATACCAAAAGTCATCACCTTTAGAAACTCCTCCATGGCAGCCACCCTTTCCTTCCAGTTGGCACTGTCCAGCATCTGCATACACGATACTGGGAGAACTGCAGCGGCTCTCTCTTCACACACTTCGAGCTGAACAAAACAATAAACGTGCAGTCATACACACATCACGCAATCGCATGACAAGCGAATCAGCAGAGCTTTATTTACCGAGAGCTCTGCTTCAGTTAGGTCCTTGCTCTCGGATTTCTTTGCTTTAACAGGGCCAGAAGTTCCTTTAGGTGCCGAGGGTTTGCCCTTCTTGTTGGGAGCAGATGCCTAAAACACACAAAAAAATAATGAACACATCACACCCTATATGAAAGAACTGGATTTTTACATAAGTGGTTAACTATATGAAAATTTAGATGGAAATCAAGTTGTTCATTAAATTGGAAGGAAGTGTGTTGGAAAAACACACATACATAAATATCTGAAGAGCTATCACTCTA
Organism: Silurus meridionalis; assembly: GCF_014805685.1. Classification (NCBI taxonomy): domain Eukaryota; kingdom Metazoa; phylum Chordata; class Actinopteri; order Siluriformes; family Siluridae; genus Silurus; species Silurus meridionalis. The sequence goes on from NC_060892.1 coordinate 20,673,314, forward strand.
GGCAACATATTGCTGTATTTTGGCAGCATATGTCCAAATGTATTTGGATATATTCATATAATCATATATATAATAAATCTGTGCACTTTTGGCAGTCAGTAAGAAATTGTTGCAATAATAGATGACTGATAAAAATAATCATGCATATGCTTGTGTAGGTACATATACACTGTTTAATATCTATATACATAAGTCATTTGAGGTTTTTAATTGATGGACTTGAATTAGAACATGTTCGCAACCTGGACGTATAAAGATATTTATAATCCCCTGTTGTATAATTACAGTATAGTATAATTTATACTTAAGACACAATCAGGTGTTCGCAAAGCATTATATGCTATTTGAAATATGCTCTTGAGCGTTTTCATTTAAACCATAATTTGAGTACAAAGTAGACCCCCCCCCCCAAAAAAAAAAAAATAGATCTTCATATGGGATATTTGACTGTTCTTTTAATATAACAGTTGTAATGGGGGGGTGGGGGGCCTGATCACAAGCATGATCACTGACCTTAGTGGCAGCAGCTGCAGGTGTTTTCTTGGCAGGAGCAGATGGTTTATCTGGAGCAGGAGCTGCAGGCAGGGCTTTTGGAGCGTTTTTCTCCTTCATCTGACCTGCAGCTTTCTTTTCTCCGGGCAGCTCCACTTTCTCGGCACACTCCTTAATCTACGAGAGACAACGAAACAAGTCTTAAATGTGCTAAATATTCCAAAAGTAGAAACCGTAAAACGAATACGTTCCAAAGCATCAGACGTTGTGAAGGCGAGGAAATGCTTTAACCTTGTCCACTTTTAGTTTGTCCACATCAGCCAGGAAAGGGCTCACAGCCCTCTCGCCCACCACCTTGAGCGCCGTGCCCAAAGCTCCAAATGCCGCGTCTCGAACCTCAGGAGCTGAATCATTTGCTTGCTACAAGAACGGGAAGAAAAAAAAAAAAAAAAAAAGACTTGCATTATTTACCACTTCCTGTTAGTTTTTCATGAAATTTATCTACAGAATACTACTAGGTATATCTAAAGGTCTACTTTGCATTCACTGTATTTCAAAGTCATATCTTAACTTTCTACTTAATTTAGCTAAATCTGTCTTTTTATTTATGAGTGGATAAAAACTAGTCAAGCACGCAGCAAGCCACCAATCAGGGTAGAGCACGTGCTAAATTTAACCCATCCTAAGCTGATTGGTATCTACTAAGCATGACTTATGGTCCAGATCAACAGCAAAAAGTAGCGACAAAAACCAAATAACCGTAAACCAAAACTAACTGCTCTCAAATCTGTTATTTTATTTGGTTCTAAAGGAAATAGCTTCAAGGTTTTCCGCTCATGATTATTTTAATACACATCAAATCAATGTTTGCTACTCTTAGCACACCAATCGTTCATAGAATGATAGTCAATCTTTCCACGTAAACCGAGTTGATCAGAGCCGTAATATCACGTCACAAGACTTTTGCTTAACGTCCTATTAAATCGTGGTAATTAGCTATTTAAATTGTGCTGTAGGCAAATACTTTTATTTAAAGGAAACACTGGAGAAATAGTATTTTACCACTTTTCTCTAATTTAACTCAAGTATATGGTCTGTGTACTTCGTCCACCACTGTCCATGATTCAGGCTCTTCAATGTTCTACCGAGTATTAAAGCTGCTCTCGGCTTTTACCTTCAGCAAAGCGAGACACAAAGGTTTGAGCAGGCTTTTCGGCAGCGTGGTGGGAGTGCAATGCTGGAAACTTCTGGCGAGGAACAGCGAAGCCTGCTGTTTGATGGATGGGTTTTTGTTGTCCATCACAGCCAGGACGTCTTCGCTTACTTTTTCAAGTGTTGTCTGAAAGAAATGTAAGCATTGTAATTAACCAAAAAAAAAAAAAACTAACAGTGTAAACGCATTTAAAGTGAATTGATTGGGGAAAAAAAAAACAAACAAAAAAAAGACTCACTGAAAGAAACACTGCATCTAACGCCTCTTGCAGGGCCTGCACCACCTGAGCTTTCTTCTCCTTGAACTTGTCCAGAATGGTTGGCACCAACTACATACAAAACATCACACAAATAAGAACTATACAACTAAAAAAAAAATGGTCGTCAAACATACTTAACAGAGAAGAACTTACATGAAGAGCATAGGGGCTGAATTTCTTGCGGAGGCCGGTGGAGAGTCCTGCTACGCATTTAGCAGCCAGTGACACCAACATGACGTTTGTGTCTTTTCCAATGACCTGGAAAAGATTAGACAGATTTTATTTAAAATAAAGGAACCAGAGAGTTTTAATACACATTTTGAGAAGTGGCACAGGAGAAAGTCTGTCACATTCAAAGCTCTGAACAGAAAATGCAGCTCAGCCACAAAGTTATCAAGAGTGTGTGTGTGGACTTTCACAGAACTCCTCGTTTGCAATGATTTCAGTGGAAAGAAATTTCCAAAAAGACTTTTTAACCTTGTTGAGAGCTTTGACAACATCTCCATACTCTCCACTCTCTAGTCTGGGGTTTTTTGCTAAAGCTTCAAGAGCTTCCAAAGCCTCCTTTCTCTCCTGCCATTTCTTCGCCTCCTGCATGAAACACACAAATGCCTGCTTACAAAAGCTATGAAAACAGCACAAAAATATGAAATCAATTTCTTGCGTTTATTAAAAAAAAAAAAAAAAAAAAGTGAGCATATGCTGATGATTAGGACCAACGTATCTCCTTACGATCTTGTCATAGAAGTCTTTAGGTAGTTTGGAGAGGATCTCCACTGCTTCCAGTAGCTCATAAGCATCGACTGCTGGAGCAGCTTCCTCCACATCACCTGTGAGACAAAAAAAAAAAAAAAAGGTCATCCACATGTTCATAAACCATGTCAGCACTACAGCCTTTGTACAGACTACTACTGTACCGTCTCCTTCCGCTTCCCCGTCTCCTCCATCCTGCTGCTGTTGCTCGAACTTGGCTCGAAGGTCCTGCTGCGAGCGCAGGAAGCGGCTCTGACGAGGAGCCAATGCCTTCGCCCACTCGTCCTCCAGCTCTTTCAGCTGGCACACAGAAAATGGTAAATGTAGATTTTGATAAAATTTAATAAATAAAAATAAGAAATTCAGTAAAGAGTCTCTGCCTCACCAGAACAGAGTTAATATTCTGAAGTGGAGGACGCAGCGCGTCTCGGATCCATCTGTAAACCTCAATAGCAAGCAGTTTAGCCTCGTCTCGAATCGCCTTCTCTCGAGACTCGAAAAGCTTCGGCAAGACCTTCACGACCGGCTTCAGGGTGATGATCTTTGCTCCAAAGTCACTGAAAAGACATTTTTGTATTTTATTGTAAAGTATGGTTGGATAAAACAATCAGATCTAAAAATAAATATATCAAACAGCATAAATCCAAAGAAATCAAATAAATGTATTAAAATAAACTGCTTTTCTATATTTAGTACTATTTGGCATCTTCTCTTGCTTTAATCACTCACCTCAGTGCCCGCCTCAGCACTTCCACGCAGGCGAGGGCGATTTTCGGGTTCTTATTGTCGAGGCCTTTGAGAATTTCTTCCTGAACCGCATCTCCTTTCTCGATCTCGACGTACATTAAGCAGATGTCCAAGCCAAGCTCTTTAGCACGTGCTTTAGGCTGGTTAAAGACTTTACACACCACGCCGGACACAACCTCGCCGACAGTTCTGAGAAAGGAGGGAAAGCCAGACAGGAGCACTTAAGAGCTGCACCAGTAGAACCATTATATCTCACCTGTTGTGACATTAGAGCTCATTATCAAAGTTTCTGCAGGTTGCACAGAAACCTTTGACCATTAAGAAGAAAATTTAAGACCTAGAACATGACACAAATACGGTGTTAACAACTGGCCTTAAACAAGGCCTAAATTCTAGGGGTTTTTTCTTTCAAGTGAGGTATCGCTAAACTTGCACTCTCTTACAGCCAAAATGTTTTAATTTGTTTTATGTCTGCGGTACAATCTAAGAGAGATTTGCACTAAAACAGAAAATCTGATTGGCTGTTTCATGATGATCTCATTAGTTGTAATACATCAAATTATATTTGGACCAGCAGAAGAACAAACTACACTGTCATGGAAACGACGAGAGAGCATTTCAATGATTAGAGGTTCCGATACATAGACATTGAAAAAATTAAGACCACGTTTTAAATGATTTAAGACCTAGGACAGCGAATTTAAGACTTAAGGTCTAAACATTTTGATGCAAAAACCCCGAATGTGTAACTCCTGTGCCATTCACTAGCGCTACTCTGTGGTCAAGACAGGAATTAACTGTCATTCTTAGAAAACAAATCAGACAAATACCTTGGAGACTGTATAAACTCTTTACTCGACACTAAATTGATCTGCTTTCAAAATATTCAATTTGGTTTTATTTGTTAGGCTCTTTTGACAATAGTCATTGTCCCAAAACAGCAGTATCTGATGTAGAGGTCCATGTCCCCATCAACAGCAATATCTGCTGTGAATGTCAAAACCTTCACTTCTGTCTCGCAAACACAAAAATTAGGATCACTCTTATGCAGGGGGTTTCCATTACCGAGACGCCACATGGGCATTTTCCACGTAAACCAGAGCCGCTTCAAGTCCTTTGAGTTGTGCCACTGCATTAGAGTCAGTCACAAACTTCTTGATCAGTCCTTGGTATTTGCCCCATTCTGGACTCTTGTCATCTGTAATCCTCTGAAAGTGCTGCAGAGCCTCTGTGTAGCCGCTTAGCCTTGCTTTCCAAACCTGGGGATCGAAAAGCACAATACACCTGTAAGCAAATGACATCAAATCAATTCTTTTGTACGCACGAGTTCAGGCTCAAGCATTACTCCACCTTATGTTCGCATTTCTGGTCTGTGGGAAGCTTCATCCACTCGCTGTCGTCTCCCATGATGCTCTGCGCTTCTGTTACAAGCAAATGTAAAAGGATTTTATAAGCATAGTGCTTTCAAAACTGAACAGCATTCACTTTTTCTGTTGCAGACCCAAAGGCCAAATGTAGCCCAATAAGACCGAGTTTGACATGTCTGGTTAGAGGAATCAGGATATAAGCATGTGTGTTAACCAAGGAGACTACAGCTCAAGGCCTTCAGATGAAGGGAATGATTTTAGTATTTGGTTAAAGAAATAATAATAAAGATCTTGTGATTCAGGTTTTGGCTTTTAACAGTAGGATCATGTCCTGGTAGACTTCATCACCACCTGCTGAAACTGGGCCAGGACTAGTTTAAACAAAAGGTCAATACACAAGTTACATTGCTGCTGTAGGTTATAAAAGATAAACATATATAAATATAATTTCACCCAGACTTTTTAAATTAGGAAAGTAGTTTTCTAAAAATATTACATCCTAAAGCAGTGTAAATATTAAACTTAATGGCTGCACATGCGCAGTGCCAAACTACAGCCGAACCCAGGATAGGCTTCAAAACACAATAACAAATAAACTTATACGAAAATAAATGTTTAACTTACCCAAGAATTAATTGTACACCTCGTCCTAAATTTAAACTTCGCGGTATAAGGAGATTTAAGCTCAGTTTAGCGACGGATACCGAAGCAGCTCGTTTTCCTCTCATCAACACTCAACAGCTGTATCAAGGCGTCTCGAGCCACATTTTAAATATTTTGTGCGTCAGAAAACCCGCTTCTGATTGGCTAGCTCGTGGACGCGTCGTTTCTGATTGGTCAGATCACGTGTTCGCGAGAAGGCGATTGATAGGTGAGTTCAAACGCGACCGACGGTCACATGGTGTAGTGATGGAGGAAGCGAATGCGCAATTGAATTTTATTTTATTGTATTTAAACTTTATTTATATTAAGATTAATGGATTATAATAGGATATTATGTCAAGTTTATTGTTTACAAGTTTATATTCACGTCAATGTTTACATTTAAAACTAAAATAAAATATGCTCTTGGTGAAAAGCCATTCAAAATATTTTTTATTAGTTTTTGTTATATTATAATAATTATATTATATATTTGTTGTTATTATACATTTTATTTTGAACAATAAAAAATTGGGAAACTGTCAATGAATTTATACCTTTTATTCATCAAATAAGTTGCAAACTGAATAAAAACAAAATCAATGACCAGGTCAAAGTTAGATGTCCGTGTCCCCTTCCCCAGCAATATCTAATGTAGTTGTCCATGTCCCCTTCACTAGCAATATCTAATGTACTTGTCAATGTCCCCTTCACCAGCAATATCTAATGTAGATGTCCATGTCCTCTTCATCAGCACTGTTCATTGTAAATGTATATATAATAGCCTTTACCGTTTTCTCTATTGATCTCAAATAATTTTTTGTCTAACTTTGGCAGATGATCTTCTGCAGCTAAATTCTTCATTTGTACAGATGTGGGTTGACATAACATTCAAGTTATCAAAAACACATCTTGCAGAGCATGAAAGTCAATAAAATGAAAATAAAATCAACATTAAAAAGTTATTCTTTCTGTGCGGCAAGGTACCAGATGATCCACAGCCCAGGTCTACACCAGTATAGAAGGGGTTTGTTCCTAAAACTTGTATTTTTCTTTAAGTGTCTCTTTTTTTCCCCCAAGCTCAATGATCCATTTTTCCAACCTGCTATCCATCTATCACAGATTATTTCATTCACTGCTTGGCCATTTCTACAGTTCTGCTTCTTCTCTGTGAGATGACTGAGAAATTAATAAGTTAAATTAATATAAATTAACATTTAGGTCAGCTGAGTGTTTACTTTATAGACACACACACACACACACACACACACACACACACACACACACACACTCACACACACACACAGGGACTAAATAATTATCTGTGTGTTTCTCACCAACTTCAAACAATTAAAGGTCAAACACACAACTTTGGCCAATCTCATGTTAATCTTGAGAACCCACAGAATAGTATTGCATCCTTTATATCTCAGAAGAGTCTTTAGTTTTAGCAGATTTATAAACGAAAGATACAGCTTTACACTTCTCTCCGAAAACAGCTGAGTTCCTGATGGCATGCTGTGGGTGGAGCTAAAGAGCCACAAGCACGTGCAGCTTTTGCGAACTGATCGTCTGCAAGCTACAAAATTAGAACAATAACTTTATAGTCTTAAGTTAATTATGGCCAACTTATCTGATCCAGAATCCCGAGTACAGCAACGACAACAACGACTACCGCAGGATGTGTCTAAATGGTAAGTACTAAGCAAGGTTCTTCTTCCCTCACATCCAAAAACACACTCCTTTAGAGACATTCTTCTCGTGCCCATACAAGGAATTCCCCTTTATGACATCAGGAAGAGACATACTAAAAAAAACCTTTTCTGAAACCCGGAAAGAGTTTATTTGGCACAGAAATACTACATCATACGTCCAAATTAGATTTTTTCCCACCTAATTTCTTAGAAATATTGGAAAATAACCTACATTTAAAAAATAAGTTGTTTTGTTCTTCTTGTTGTTCTTGTCAACTGAGCTCTCGTGAGGACACATGAACACGTGATTGGTATTTAGTCCCACATTACCATGACTGCATTATTTCTAGGAGCAAAGGCAGTAGAGCTGCTGAAACAGCCAACACATTCACTTTCTTCATGCAGGCTGTGTACATTTTCTGTAGCTATTGCATTTTCTCTGCTCAGTGGGGAACATGAATTAAATATAGACGAGCGCATGCCGAAATTTTGGACGTCATGAAAGGTCAATGTCTTGCCAATATTTTTATTGTTCACATGGCAGGGGACTGAGGAGCTTGAACAGAGAAATGTGAATCCAGATCACGTTTCTTTGTGTAACTAATATGGATGTGGTTATGACATTTAATACAGATTTTTTTTTTCAGGCATTGGAATTTGATTTGAGTCTTGTGAAAGAAACATGAAGTATAGAGGTATACAGACTTCTTTGTGTTATTTTGCACACACATTTACCCCTTTACTTTGGAAATACCATGCACACATTTTCGTTTCTTGCATTTGCACTTTGTCATTTGTCTTGTGACTTTTTTCCCTCCGATGTCCTTATAAGAGTTTGTATGGTATAAATGTATATGGTCTAACAGGCTGTTTCCTGTGCACATTACTAGAGGTCAAGCAATATTGGATTTTAATGTTACCAATAGCTAGGTTGGACCGTACTTGCCGATAATCGATTAATTGACCAATTATGGGTTTTTTTTGTTTCGTTTTTTTTAATTGAGGTTGACTGATTCATCTTTTGCCGATTAATCGCAAAAATCCATACTGTTTTTCTGGCTAGTGTCCTTATTCAATTCAATTCATTTTTATTTGTATAGCACTTTTAACAATGAACATTGTTTTAAAGCAGCTTTACACAGATAATGTGGTGATTAAAATTTAATATGTTCTTTATAAGTAAGTTTGTCCCTGATGAGCAAGAATGTCCATTTGTAGCAGATATATGATGTGGCAAGGAAAAACTCCCGAGATGGCAGAAGGAAAAACCTTGAGAGGAACCAGACTCAAGAGGGAACCCATCCTCATCTGGGTTGCACCGAATGTCCATTTGTAGCAGATATATGATGTTGCGATCAGAAGCGAAAAGTAGTCCTGAGTCTATGTAGAAGACTGTTGACATTAACTACAGTCCAATCCATCCTCAAAGCGCTCGTTCTTACTCAGGAATTTCATGGCACCACCCAAGGCGATGATGAAAAACCGTCCCAAGCTGCACAGAGTGGCCTCCAGTCGAAGAGAATACAATCCAGAGGCAGGCCTGGACCAAGTGGGAAGATCCACAGAGGGAGAGGGGCAGGAACAGTGGTCACTGGAACCTCAGGAGCATGTTTAACTCAACCGAGAGAAAGAGAGAGAGAAGAGGGTGAAAGAAGGAGAAGGATATGGATTATTATTTGTCTTTATTGTCATATGAAAGTTAATGTCACTGTGCAGTTTGGACTCCGGAAAGACTCGCTATGGCAGCATAGCTAAAAGGGAGATCCAGAAGGTAACACCAACATGAGGGATCTCTGGGTTAAGAGACGACCCACCACACCACCATCAACAAAGTGAATGTGTAAATGTGAGGGGACGACAGCATACAAATATCCCATTTCAACAAACACTCTATATCCATATTCCCTCCAGATCTGCGCCTTTACCTAAGAAAAAAATCTACTGATCAAAGGCTTGACAAAATAAATACATTTTCAACCTCGACTTGAACACTGAGACTGTGTCTGAATCCCGAACACTGATTGGAAGGCTGTTTTATAACTGTGGGGCTTTATAAGAGAAAGATCTGCCCCCTGCTGTAGTCTTCATTATTTGAGGTACCAACAGAGAGCCAGCACCTTTTGATCTAAATAGGTGTGTAGGATCATACTGGTAGAGAAGTTCACTCAGATACAGTGCAAGACCGTTAAGTGCTTTATACGTCAGCAGTAGCATTTTATAATCAATGTGAGATTTTATTAGGAGCCAGTGTAGACTGATTAAAACAGGGGTGATGTGGTCATATTTTCTAGATCGAGTGAGGACTCTTGCTGCTGCATTCTGAACTAACTAAAGCTTATTTATGCACTTACTCAAACACCCAGACAGTAAAGCATTACAGTAGTCTAATCTAGATGTGACAAAAGCATGAACTAGTTTTTCTGCATCCTGTAACATCATCATATTTTCATATTTCATATTTCATATTTTAGCAATATTTCTATGGTGAAAGAAGGTGATCCTGGTAATATTATTCACGTGAGCCTCAAAGGAAAGACTATGGTCAATAATCACACCAAGGTTTTTGACAGCCGTACACGCTGAAACAGAAACACCATGTGTTCCTATTAAAAGTACTTCCGTTTTATCTGAGTTGAGCAGAAAAAAGTTATCAAGCATCCACTGTCTAATGTCCAGTGAGCGGCAGTTCTGTGGGCACAAATGCCTTGTTGATGCCAGAGGTCAGAGGAGAATGGCCAGACTGGTTCGAGCTGATAGAAAGGCAACAGTAACTCAAATAACCACTCGTTACAACCGAGGTATGCAGAAGAGCATCTCTGAATGTACAACACGTCGAACCTTGAGGCGGATGGGCTACAGCAGCAGAAGACCACACTTAGTCTGACAGCTAAGAACAGGAAACTGAGGCTACAATTTGCAGAGGCTCACCAAAATTGGACAATAGAAGATTGGAAAAACGTTGCCTGGTCTGAGAAGTCTCGATTTCTGCTGCGACATTCGGATGGTAGGGTCAGAATTTGGCGTCAACTACATGAAAGCATGGATCTATCCTGCCTTGTATCAACGGTTCAGGCTGGTGGTGGTGGTGTAATGGTGTGGGGGATATTTTCTTGGCACACTTTGGGTGCATTAGTACCAATTGAGCATGGTGTCAACGCCACAGCCTAACTGAGTATTGTTGCTGACCATGTCCATCCTTTTATGACCACAGTGTACCCATCTTCTGATGGCTACTTCCAGCAGGATAACGTGCCATGTCATAAAGCGCGAATCATCTCAGACTAAATTCTTGAACATGACAATGAGTTCACTGTACTCAAATGGCCTCCACAGTCACCAGATCTCAATCCAATAGAGCACCTATGGGATGTGGTGGAACGGGAGATTCGCATCATGGATGTGCAGCTCGACAAATCTGCAGCAACTGCGTGATGCTGTCATGTCAATATGGACCAAAATCTCTGAGGAATGTATCCAGTACCTTGTTGAATCTATGCCACAAAGGATTAAGGCAGTTCTGAAGGCAAAAGGGGGTCCAACCCGGTACTAGTAAGGTGTACCTAATAAAGTGGTCGGTGAGTGTAGTGCTCTCTGTGCAGAGCGCAGTGTCACGTGTAAAAACAAACATCAGTGGCATCAGTGATTCACCTCTAGAGGCCGCTCTCGGAATGGCAGTGGATCT
>NC_060892.1:20689162-20726662 GCF_014805685.1 Silurus meridionalis
GGTTCGGTAGGAAGGGTTACTGTACGTTAAGTTGCTCACTCCGGGATCGGCAAACTTGGACTTTTTGTGCCTGAGGACAAAAAAAAAAACAAACAAACAAAAAAAAGTATTCACACAAAACTCATTCTACTTGACACATTCCAGAAATATTATACAACTTTCCTGGGAATTTCCCCTTTTCCCAATTCCTCAATCTCATTCCTCCACTTCTATTCCTCCTCTCCCACCCCCCATTCTACATCTTCCTTACCCCTCTACTCTTCCTCTCCCACCCCCCTCCTATTCCTTCTCTCCCCTTGCTCTAGTCCCCTTCTCCTTCTCCTATTCTTCCTCTCCCGGTCCTCCTGTCCCATTCCCTCTCCCACACCCCCTCTCCTATTCCTCCTCCACATTCCCCAACTTTCTCAATTCCAGCTCTCCCACTACCTCTTTCCCAATTTTCCCACACCCATTCTCCCAGTCTTTCCTCTTTCACACCACCTTTTTCCCTGTTCTTCCTCTTCCTCATTCCCCCTCTCACAAGTCCCTTTATCCTGTTCTCTTTTATAATGTAATAATTTATTCATCCTGAACAAGCGTTTTATCCTAGACAGGCTCATGAGTGAGACCAGGAAGGCTGGTTGTAAGCTGATAATTGATTTAAGTGTATACTGATGTACCTGTAAATGATGAAGACAGCTATGACAATGAGGATGGCCAGCACCGTCAGCGCTCCTCCGATTACATAGCTGATGTGAAGTCCTTCACCTTTTCCGGCAACAAAGACAAAACAGAGATCAAAATACTGAGTAAGATCTTACACACACTCACACACACACACACACACACACACACACACACACACGCTGTTATAATGAAGCTCTTACCGTGAGGCGCAGACACCACGTTACTCTGAACGTTACAGCCATCCGCAGCGCCGCTCTTCTCTGTGCAGCTGGAAGAGCCGAGATCCGCGTTAGCAAACAAATGTAGAACACTAGAGATTCAACATAACCTGCTTTTACTATTTCAAAACTCACTTCTGTGCGGGTCGACCCTGCTGAGGTTTGTCCGTTGGTAGTCTTGCGCGTTTGTTAGGAGCCTGCGTGCCAGCGGTCACTTTGTCGGGCACGACTGGAACGTAACCTGCAACTGGAAGAGACAGAAAAATATTTAAATGGAAAAAAAAGACACTTCTCAACACAATACTCTGAAACTCGGAAAAAAGTTTGAGCCCACCCTTTCGTTTTATGTGAATGAGTGTGTGCGTGTGTGTGTGTGTGTGAGAAACTCACTGGTAGAGCACGGGTGCTCGTCAGGCTCGTCAGGACACGCGCACACAAACCCATTAGATTTGGCGAAGCAGAGATGAGTACAGCCTCCGTTGTTTACGCCGCAGTGATTAGTGCCTAACAGATGAGAGCACATGCTGATTATCAATTCTACTTTACACCACAGGCCCATGATTCAACACAAGAACTTTGAGGATGGATCTGGACTGTAATTAATATCAACAGGCTCAAGACCACAGGTTGCATTTAACTGCCCGTCACTGCACACCTTAACAACGATGAAACTATCATAAATGGACATGGGTTTCTTTTTTAATCTGGTTTCTCACAAGGTTTCCCCCTCGTTCCATCTCAGGGAGTTTTTCCTTGCCACACAAACCTATACATTCTTTTATAACCGCTTTATCTGTAAAGCTGTCTATTGTTAAACGTGCTATACAAATAAAAATGAATTGAATTGATTCAGAAACACTGTGACTTTAGAAGGTCTGTTGGACTAAAGGAAAAGATGACAGCAGACTATCAGCATGTACAATTTGACCATTTATAATAAAAAAATCTGCTCTGATATAAATGTCCTCAGTTTATAATGAACACATGGAATAGTTTTTGTCTATTCTAGACGGCGGTATTCAAACGGTGGTGGACACCGTTTTTATTTTTCCATTTATTATTATATATTTTGTCCATTTGATAGGTCCGTTTTTTTTAAGATTGCTTTACTACTTTGCTTTGTTTACTGACTTGTTTGATCGTTGTTGCATTCTGGCATGTTGAAGCTGTTGTGCTGATTTTGGTTAATGCAGTGTTGAGGTGTACAATTTTATTTGTATTTTAGGAAATAAAACCTCACAAATGTCTCGTAGTTGAGGATTAGTGCATCTTCATAGCAATATGAAGTCAAATACTCAAATACTGTTAAATCATATACTTAACTCGTATTGCAATCGATGACTTTGAACTTGTAATGGAGTAAGTTGTGCAGTAATCTATACTTTTACTAGTATGCATGATTAGTATGATTTTCAGATATTCTTTAAACCTCACACGTGGCGCCTTCTCTAACTGCTCTTACCCGACTGCCGGTTGGGTGCCACCACTATAATGTCCATCAAACCCTCGACGTTAGCGAGGACGGTCTCTTTGTTCCGCCCTGTGTGTTTATCCACCCTTTGGATGGATTTGGTTTGCCAGTCTGTCCAATAGATCCAGCGGTCTTGCTGCGAGATGCGGGAGAAACGAATTAGAGGAGAGGAAACCGGCTTCAGCTGGGCACAGAGGAGAGAGGAAAATGGAGGGAAAAGGGAGGGAGGAAAAAGATAAGGGGTGGGGAGGGAAAACGAGGGTCAGAGATGGAAGGGTGTAGATGAAGGAGATAGTAATGTTAGGGGTGAGAAACGAGAAAAATGAGTGGATCTGAGGGAGTGAGTGGAGGACTGATGAGGAGCGAGTGAGTGAGTGAGTGGGAACGGAGGTGAAATGTGAAGGAGAAGGCTACCTGAGTGAGAGCGAACGGATGAGACACGGGAGTGACCAGGACTTGGCGTAGTTTGCCGCTCAGGTCTGAACTTTCGATGCGGTCCAGGTGTGCGTCCACCCAGAAGATCCTACACACACACACACACACAAAGTATAAAAGATGCCACAAATATATTAAAGAACTCTGTGTCCAACTGACTCACTGATTCACTTCTCTAACGCTGTGAAATCAAACAGAGAGAACAACTGACCAGTTTTGTGTCCTTACTACAACTACTACCTAAACAATCCTTTATAAATGTAATTTGTTTAACTGTGAAACTTCAATGTTACAACAAAAAAAGGATTGTTCATGTGCCATTTACCAAAAACTACAATACAGAACTATTATTAACAAAAACACCTTTAGGCCATGTTCACAGTAACAAGATTTTGTTTAAAAATTCATTTTTTTCTCTCCTTTTTGGAAATGGCAGTAGTGAATTCTTATTTTAAGAAGAAAGAGGATCATAGGGTAACGTATAAGAGTGAAGGAAGGTGTACACAGGTGGACTATGTTCTATGTAGGAGATGCAACCTGAAGGAGATTAGCGACTGTAAGGTGTTGGCAGGGGACAATGTTTGGATGCTAGACAGCATTGGATGGTGGTCTGTAGGATGGTTTTGGAGATGGAAGAAGAAGAGGATAAGATTGAGGACTGACAGAAGAATAAGATGGTGGAAAATGAAGGACGAAGACTGTAGTGTGAGATTAGGGAAGAGGTCAGACAGGGACTCGGTGGTGGTGAAGAGGTGATGGATGATTGGGCAACTACTGCAGAAGTGATAAGGGAGACAGCTAGAAAGGTACTTGGTGTGTCATCTGGAAATAGAAAGGAAGACAAAGAGACGTGGTGGTGGAATGAGGAAGTGCAGGAAAGCATAAGGAGAAAAAGGTTGGCAAAACAGAATTGGGCAAAAGTAGGCAGGAGTACAAGAAGATGCAGCAGCAGGTAAAGAGGGATGTGGCAAAAGCCAAGGAAAATGCATATGAGGAGCTGTATGTGAAGTTGGACACTAAGGAAGGAGAAAAGGATTTGTATCGATTGTCCAGGCAGAGGGGCCGAGCTGGGAAGGATGTGCTGCAAGTTAGAGAAAACAAGGATGGAGATGGAAACGTGTTGACTAGTGAGAAGAGTGTGTTGAGAAGATGGAAGGTATATTTTGATGGAGAAGTATAGAGAAGGTCAGAAGGAGTTACATTGTGTGTTTGGGATTTCGAGTAAGTGTGCGACAGAGTGCCAAGAGAGGAGTTGTGGTATTGTATGAGGAAGTCAGGTGTGTCAGAGAAGTATGTGAGGGTGGTGCAGGACATGTATGAGGACAGTGTGACAGAAGTAAAGTGTACAGTAGGAACAACAGACTGGTTCAAGTTGGCGGTTGGACTGCATCAGGGGTTGGCTCTGAGCCCTTTTCTGTTTGCAGTGGTGATGGACAGGTTGACAGATGAGGTCAGACAGGGGTCTCCATGGACTATGATGTTTGTGGATGATATTGTGATTTGTGGTGAGAGTAGGGAGCAGGTTGAAAAGAGCCTGGAGAGGTGGAGGTATGCGCTGGAGAGAAGGGGAATGAAAGTCAGTAGGAGTAAGTAAGAGTAAATGTGTGTGAATGAAAGGGAGGGCAGTGGAGTGGTGCGGTTGCAGGAAGAAGAGGTGGAGAAGGTGGATGAGTTTAAGTACCTGGGATCAACATTGCAAAGTAATGGAGAGTGTGTTAGAGAAGTGAAAAAAAAGAGTGCAGGCAGGGTGGAGTGGGTGGAGAAGAGTGACAGGAGTGATTTGTGATAGAAGGGTATCTGCAAGAGTGAAAGGTAAAGTTTATAGAACGGTGGTGAGACCTGCGATGTTGTATGGTTTAGAGACAGTGGCATTGAGTAAAAGACAGGAGGCAGAGCTAAAGGTAGCAGAGCTGAAGATGTTGAGATGTTCGTTGGAAGTGACGACAATGGACAGGATTAGAAATGAGTTTTTAGAGAGACCGCGCATGTAGGACGTTTTAGGGACAAAGTAAAAGAGAGGCCCGATTGAGATGGTTTGGACATGTGCAGAGGAGGGACATGGGGTATATCGGTAGGAGAATGCTGAGGATGAAGCCACCAGGAAGGAGGAAAAGAGGAAGGCCAAAGATGAGGTTCATAGATGTGGTGAGGGAAGACATGCAGGTTTGAAAGAGGCAGCTGTAGAGCACAGAGTAGTATGGAGACGGATGATCCGCTGTGGAGACCCCTAATGGGAGCAGCCGGAAGCTGAATATTTTTCTCTTCTTTTTGAAGGCTCTCCGAAGTGAATTTGTTTTAAAAACGCCAGAAAGCGACTTTGAATCATTGCCGCGACGTGTCAGCCCAGTACAGGGACAAAAGTGTGTGGATGAGCAACTTTCGGGAAACAATTAAAAACTAAAGTATGGAGGAGGGTGTTTTTAAATGTATCTATAAAAAATATTTTTTTTACAAATTCTTAATTTTATATTTTGGGAAAACAAATAAGGCAATAGTTGGAAAGAATTTTTTTTTAATACAGTGCTCTTTTTTCTATAAAAACCAGACCTGGAAATCACTCAAATCAAATCATACTTTTTCATACTTTTCCAAAATGCTTTGGAACCGCTGCTTCCATAGAAAGCTTTGTCGTCTTGTGCTTTATAAATGTCGTTTAATTCTCTTCCTGTTTCTCACCTGCGTGTGTCATAATCGAGCGTGAGTCCGTTTGGCCAGCCGAGGTCTGTGTTGATCAAAACTTTGCGGTCTGATCCGTCCAAGTTGGCGCGCTCAATTTTAGCAATATGACCCCAGTCTGTCCAGAACAAATACCTAAAATGAATCAAAGGAGGTCAGGAAGTCAGTTAGCATTAGTGACAACGAGATCTCTTATATTTTGAGACAAGTATGAGAACTCATCTATGCAAACAATTAGAGGCCGATTATTAGGCAGGTGCATCTGAAACACTAAACAGTTGTGTACGTTCTGCGCTTGTGTGAAAACATAACTCCCCCATACCAGCAGGTGCCAGTAGTCTGTATTCGGCATTTAAACTGGGAAACAGGAAAAGCTAGAACTGTGAATGTATAAATCAAGCAGCATTTATACCTGCCGCGATCATTACTAAGGGAATCGTGTAGCTTTTTTCAATCTCGTCTGCTAAGACAAGAACAAGAATTACACTGTTTTGTGACGCCGTTGTTTTATATCGTCAGTTCCGTGTTTTTTTTTCTTTGTTTTTTTCCCCCTGTGTACTCATTCACTAAGTTGGACAGCCAATCAGAGTTCTTTCTTTTTGAAATGCCGGAAAAACTAAGGCCGCCTGATGCTCATAAACCACCCAACATTGCCTAATGGCCGACCGCCAGCTTGAAGTGTCTTCTGTTCTTAAACTAGCCTTAAACTTTTCATTAGTTAAATATGATGCTACTTTTGGAAAGAACAAGAATAATTTTATGGAACTGTACTGTTAGTGAGCCTTCAACCAACTTTAGGCTACAGACACTGGGACTTTAATTTAATTAAGTTTAATTTAATACATTTTCTGAATTTCACATCTTATTAACTAATTAATTGATTTTATGAGATGAAAGAGGGGAAAAAGAGAAAATTGGCCAAACATACCGGCAAAAAAAAATTGCCATCGGCCAGATACAAACCCATACCGGTCGACTTCTACCCAACACTGATACGCAGAAGAAGTGCTGTAAATCCAACACCCAGGAAGATTTACACTAGAAGAAACACCAGGAGATCATTCTTACCCTTTACTGGGGAACACAGCGATGGCTCTCGGCTCATCCAGGCTGTTGTTGATCAATATTTTTCGCGCTGATCCATCCAATCTGGAAACCTCAATGGTGTTCCGACCCGTATCAGTCCAGTACATGTTTCTGGCCACCCAATCGACGGCCAGGCCGTCTGTAGTCTTCAGACCCTGACTGATCACTGTCTCCATCCCACTCCCGTCCAAATTCACACGCCTAAATAAAACAACGGTATAATTTGATCATCTGGTGTTTCCCATGTTACTGAAACATCCTTTAATAGTATTGACAAGTTACCTGATGACGTCCAGGGAGACGTCGGTGTAGTAGAGTTTGCCCTGGATGCTGTCGTAGTCAAGCGAGATGACGTTGTGGAGTTCAGGGACGGGCACGTGGACATCAGTGTGGTCGCTGGTGTCCAGAGAGATGCGGCGCACGCTGACGCGGTTCGAGAACAGCAGGTAAGACTCGGGAACATCGTCGCACGACCTGTCGTCACTCTTCAGTACGATGCCTGTGGGACAGGCGCATGACGTGCCATTCGGGCGTGGCAGACACAGGTGGGTACAGCCGCCATTATTCCGACCACAACGGTTAAAACCTGACCGAAAAAGAAGGCTTTAATAACTTCAATAATAATATTGATAATAAGAAAGATGAGTGCAGATTGTGTAACACAGCACACCTGGTGATCTCTTTCAAGCAAAACTGCATGTTTCGACTCGTTTAGCCTCGATGTTACATATTCATGTTGTGTGACAGGACTTATATAATAAATAAAAATTAATTATCAAATAGAAATTCAGTACTAAATTATGAAAATATGCTTAATGAAATATATATTAAAAAAATCTCAAAAAAAAAAAAAAATCTACAGCCGAAATGAATAAAAGAAGATGCGTCAAATAAACAGCATGTGGCGTCAGTGATTAGTCTCTAAAAGCTGCCATTGTACTGTAAAATGCAACCTGGAAAAATCACCGATATGTATTTTTGCCAGTAGTTCCAGCAATCAACAGCAATCAGTCACAAAACTACTGAATCGGTAGTCCTCTACCGAAAGTTATTAACATGTCCATTTAAATGAAACTTTTAATGGGCATCATAAGTCCTATTGGTAGAAGTTAGAACATAAAATATCAAAACTATCAGCAAGAACCTACCCAGGGGTCTGTCTCTGTCTATGGCTTGGATGTCCATGAGTCCAGGGAGGTTGGATCGGACAGTGATGATGTTGTCTCCCGTGTTTTTGTCCGCTCTCTGGATGCTGCGACTTTGCCAGTCGGTCCAGTAAATGTGCGGCCCGAGCAGCGTAAGTCCGTATGGGTGTTGAACTGGAGAAACCAGCGTCCTGCGGTTTGACCCACTCAGATCCGCTGCTTCGATTCGCTATAAGAAGGAAATATATATTTGCACAAACTCTTATTTACAAGCTACACTGGATAAACAGGGCTGCTTGTTTCCTCTCCCTTCACCTCTGTGTGGGCGTCGGCCCAGAGTAACTGTGACCCGGCCTTGTCTATGGCGAGTCCATTTGGCCAGCCCAGGTTATTATTGATCAGAACCACACGGTCGGATCCGTCCATCGCTGCTCGCTCCAACTTGGCGTGTTCACCCCAGTCTGTCCAGTACATGTAGCTAAAAAACATGGACGATATATATACATATGGGTCACATTTCAAACAAATCACCATCCATCTTCACCCTAATCAGATTGATCTTTAATAATTCACAAAAATAAAGTTAAGGACTTTTGGTGATGCTAGGAAACAGACAGATGCTTTAAACCTGAGGTTGACCGATTTTACCAATACTGGGTAAATACTAGGATGGATCGTACTTGCAGATAACCGATTAAATCAACCGATTTTTAAAAGAATACTGGAAACATAATTCTCCATGTAAAATAGTACTGAACTTTATTAAAAAAAGAAAACAGTTCTAAATGAAATAAATATAAATGTGTTACTTAAGAAATATAAATATATAATCAATAAATACAACAGTGTAGCGTGCACTCTCAGCTGCATCGGCAACAGACACAACCCGGAAAAACTATCGGATTTATCGGCAAAACCTCTGAATCGATCAACCTTTACTTTAAGCACACTGAAATAAGGACAACACTTCTCCTGAGCTTATTCACCCCATTTCGTGATACAGAGCGATGGCTCGGGGGCTGTCCAGGTTTCTCCACACCAGAACCTTGCGCATGGAGCCGTTCAGATTGGCCACCTCAATGCGGTTTGTTCCCGTGTCAGTCCAGTAGATTTTTCTTCCTACCGCGTCCACAGCAAGACCATCAGTCGTCATCAGGCCTTAAACGGGAAAACAAAACAGAACACGAATGCAGGCGAGCTAGAAACAAAAAAACCTTTACCTGTAAATTTTTTAAATAAAAAAAAGAAAATGATTTCTTCGTCTCATCCAAGGCAGCTCGTAGTACTGGAGTAGACAGTACACATCACAGTGTCTGAATCTACAGAATCTGAGCTTCTTACCGGTGGAAATGACATCCTCATGGCCTGAGCTGTTTAAGTTGGCTCTGCTGATCTTCTTTAGAGTGCTGTCTGACCAATACACTTTACCTGTACGTACACACACACACACACACACACACACACACACACCCCCCACATTAAATCATCCTCCGCTAGTTCTCTACGTATCCATGAAACTAGCATTTCTAGGTAAACGGCAGCTATGAGATAGCTCGAATGGGAGAGTGGGTTACCCTCTTTGGAATCCACTCCGATGGCGATGGTGTTTTTCATGGATCCGTTGACAGCCAAGACCACGTCGGCGAAATATGGGATGTCGAGCGAAACCATCCGGATATCTGTTCTCCGGGCAAAGACCAGGAAACTGTTCATCCCTGTAGTGTGGAAAAATTAAGAGGGGGAAAAAAAATCAGGGGGAAAAATGAGGAAGTGTGTGCAGTGTTTGTCTTGCCACAAAAATTGCGTTTTTTGAGAATCGATACAGTATCGGCAAACAAAATATCGCCAACGTGTATCAATATTTTCCTACACCCCTATTATTTAGGTGTCACTATGACTAGGAAGAGACCAAAAGTTTCAAAGAAGGACCAAAAGTTTCAAAGAAGGAGGGTTTAAGGGATCACTGTAACCACTTTGCCTTTAAGGAGATTTCAACCGAGTTTTACATTTCAAAGAAAATCTATGAATCAAAGTCGAGGAGAAGCAGCAGCACAAAGCCACAGACTGGTAGTAATAAGGCATTAAATCATCAAAGCAGCAGCTCAGCACAACCTCGTGCGCAACGTTTAACAAAGAGTAAGGGATTGATTATTATTAAGGTCTGGTTTTCCAAGAAAATCGTTACCTGGAGTGCAGGTTTTTCCATCCACCTGTAGGTTTATTCCAGTAGGACAAGCACAGCTGGAGCCTTTAGGAGAAGGAGCCAATAAACACAGATGGCTACAGCCGCCGTTATTCACCAAACATGTGGTCTGGACTGAAAAGGAAAAAGAAAAGAAAAATTATTATTAATTATTATTTTTTTAAACAAATTTCAGTTCAGTTCAGGATTTTCTGTCGACTTCTTTTCCTCACACCTATGTGGAGGACAGAGGGCAGAACCACTACACAGAAACAGGAGCCCCTAAAGCAGAAAGAAGATTTGATCCCTTTCTTTTCTTCGAGCCACTGAGTGAAGATGAGTTCCACACAGGTTCACTTAAACCTTGTTTCTGAAAAGAAACAAGACACCGAACGCCAGCCACAAGCGGGCACATTCCTGTCATCGTGACCGCCACGGGGCACTAAGTTCACTCTAACATTCTTCTGAAAGACACACACATGTACACACAGATACACCCTGTCCCTAACACTGAGGACACGGTGTCGATTTCAGCAGCTTCCTGTTTCTATAAATTCACTCATTTGCGAGACACATTTCTTTCAAATATAAAAGGTTTAGTAAATATACTCTATATTAGTATATTATATATATGGATCTGGAGATCATCTGACCTGCTTCTCTGTGTCTGTGGAACATGTGGATGTCCATGAGGTTTTCCAGATTGTCTGCTAATGTGCTTCGCCCAAAACCGGTCAATTTGTCAGCACTTTCGATGCTCTTGGACTGCCAGTCTGTCCAGTAGATCTTATCCCCGTGTAGCGTGAGGCCAAACGGGTGGGGAAGCTGGCTGCCAATCAGCACCTGAAACGGGAAAAATGCTTCGATATTTACATTTTTTATTCAGGGAAACTACAATAAATACATCAAGTAACATTTTTGAGAATGTAATTATTTTACAAATACAGTGGAACCCGGTTATATCGATGGCGTAGGGGGTTGCCAGAAAGCGTCGAGATAACCGATGATCGAGATAAACGAAAACCAATATGGCGGCAATATATTAACGTGCTTGAAATTTCTTTATGTACATGATGTGCGTTAATAAATGAGAATGTGCATGCGTGTTTTGGAGTTTTTACACAACAGCGTTGCCGCGATTTGTTTGATGAAGGCATGCTATAAAAATGTACATACATGTTTGTTTACACCAAAAGGCATATGTGCACCTACTAACAGCAGAGATTTACCAGTATACAATACAAACCACCGTCGATTCTCAAAACAAACCTTCATTATATTCTCCAACATTGCAAACACAAAGATCGCTCACAAAATCACACAAAATGTGCGGTGTGTAGTTCGTTTTTACAAAAAGCTAACCAGTGTCAACATTAAATTCTCGAGTCATTTCACTCTGACTCACAGCTCTGAAAAGTATCCTACACCTGTAGCATCTGTAAGGCTTGATTTTTCAGCCACTTCCGCGAGTTCTCCTGCGGCTGCACAGCGCCGATGGAGATAACCGACGTTAATAGCCAAATTTGCCCCCCCTTGTGCTCGAGATATTAGGGTTCGTTGACATAAAATAATCGATATAACCGATTAAAAAATGCTAAGACAAAGCGAGAATTTGGCGGTTCTACTTCAAAAATGTCGACTTAATAGGGTTAGCGAGTTAACCGAGGTCGCGATAAGTGGGTTCGACTGTATAAAGAAACTTTATAAAAAAATTGGAAATGACTCCCCTTTTTCTTTCTGAACATAAACAATGACATTTTTGTCTCTAAATTAAAAAAATAAAAACAAGAAACGCAAAATGCTGATAAAAACATAACGAGCTCTCTAATAGATTGTGGCTTTATTATAAGTGGAAATTAGAGCTCCAAAGCAGGTTAAAATGCCCGGTTTCTACAATTCACACCAGTGCTGTATGAAGCCTATATTTTGGTTTATATTAATGGTTCGCAAACCTTTTCTGCCATTACACACTTTGGAGGGGGTAGAAAAATGGTAATGAAAGACTATGCCTATGCTAAAGTGCGATTGTTGGTCTGCTGCGGTAAACTTGCCGAAAGTTATTTTTGCAGAATGGTTTCAACTTTTTCCTTCCGGTACAGTAATAAATTATTTAATTTACTTGCAGTAATGACCTAATTGTTTGTTTATGGCTGCTTCGAGTGTATGAACTTCTTTTAAATAAATCCTGCCGTTTATCACGGCCTAATATTCGTGTCTTTATTCCCCACTAGAGGGCCACGGCCCACACTTTGAGAACCACTGGTCTATGTGACGTGCCATCGGCCCCAGGATACTCGGTACATACTTTACCTCTATGGGTTGTGCAGATTGTGACCTCTGCTGTCCGAACAGTGCAAGTGCATAAATAATAAAACCCTGATCCCAAACATGTAAATCACACATTCCCATGATAAACAACATTTTGCATTAAGTGTATCATTACTCCGTGACAATCAGATATTTGAAAATAATATATGACCTGTCTGCCTGAACCGTCAAAGTTCCCGAACTCGATGGTCTTCATGCCGGCGTCGGCCCAGTAAAGCCTCTGGGTTTCGTAATCGATGGCTAATCCGTTAGGCCACGTCAGATTGGTGGAGATAATAACCATGCGATCGGACGCGTCCATCCCGGCACGCTCAATTTTAGGATTCGCCCCCCAATCTGTCCAGTACATGAATCTAACAAAAGAAAACAACAGAGTAGTGTTTCACTGCTGGAGGTTACAATGATGCAATATCAATATCATACTAAATTATACCAGAAATGTTATGTTTTTTCATAAATAATTTATTTTTAAATACTGTTTAAAGTGTCTTTAAAAACTAGGTATAATAAAAAAATATAAAACAAACACATACATTTTTTATACCAATATACTTTATGATTTTGTTTACTGTATTACTGGCTTGAGCAAAATAATCATCATGACATACATCATGTATCCTTAGGAACAGGGATATTTTTAATAGAAATTGTGCTTGTAAAATATGCAATTGGTATATTATCTCCGATAATGTGATCCCTGTAATGATGAATAAAAACACTGCTGGTGGAAAAGGAGTCCCGAAACTCCTCTCACATCACAGCGGACATTCTGGATTTCCTGATCAACCGAACTGCTGTTTTAGTTTCCTCACCCTCCGATAGGATCCACCACAATATCTCGAGGCCGATCGAGATTTTCCCAAATAAGCACGGTGCGCATGCTGCCGTCCGCATTGGACACCTCGATTCGATCTGTACCTGATCGTCAACATGGGGAAACACAAGCACAAGGTTATCAGCCCCACCGAAATGACACCTAAATATCCGAAATCTGATCCAAAGAAACTCAAGCAGACCACTGTAACATAATAACTAAACCAGATTTTAAATCAGCAGATCGGAAGCGTTTCTCATATGTTTGTCATTAACATTTACCTGCATCAGTCCAGTAGAGTTTGTGTGTAAGCCAGTCAATAGCGAGGCCAGCTGGACTTTCCAGACTGGTGTCCACCACAACCTGGACAAGAAGGTGGACATTCAGTCACAGTGACGCATAAAATGTCACAAATCTTAAATCAAATGAGAAAGAAAAAGAAATATGATTGATGTAGTGTGCATTTCAGACAGCAGGGGGCAGTGTTGAATAACAATCAGTACAGCACAATTACCGCAAACTTTTTTCATTCATGTGATGATGTGATGCCACCAAACCTGTCACGTTTTCCACAGGAACACTGTAGTGTGTAATATTTTGGGAGTACATTGCTATCGCAGGGACACTTGACACTCCAGCATTAGAGGCTAAAGAAACGATAAAACGCGCACCTTTCTCGTGTTCAGATGTAATCGCGCATTAAATGCGGTACAGAGTTTAAACTCTCACTAACTTCCTGTTCCGATCCGTTCCACAGAGCGCGGTTGATGGAATCGGTGGTGACGTCGGTCCAGTAAATTTTTTCATCCTTGCCGTCCCAGTCGAGTGCCACGGCGTTACGGACATCTGCCAGCCGGACGACGACGTCCGATTTGTCGTCGGTGTCGAAGCTGATGCGACGGATGTCCGTCCTTCGGGCAAAAAGCAGGAACTTGTCAAGACCTGATTAAAGACCGAAGAGGTCCCTGTGAGCGCTTCAGATAAGAGCAGCAACAGCACCACAGCAAACAGCACAAACTCAACACAGGATCATCAGACATTTTTTGAACGGTTACAAGTTACATTCTACGACAGCAATATAACTTTCCGCTGAAAAAAAAAATTTTAATCGACGACTACGAGTAAAAAGTTGCAGCAGTACAAGAACTAAGTCGAAATTACGAGAACAAATTCGCAGCGGTATGAGAATAAAGGCGAAATTACGAGAATAAAGTCGTCGCATTACGAGATTATAGTGGTAATATTTTGAGAAAAATCGGAATTGCGAGAAACGTTTAGCTGTTTTGCATAACCTGAAGTGGAGGATTGGGTTAAATCCCACTTCAGGTTAGGATTTAGCAAGAAGGAAATTCTTTGTCTTTTGCCGCATCGGCATGGAGCTATAATTAGTAAACGGCAGCTGCAACGGTTATGTAGGAAACTTTATTCAGAAGAAAAAACATCAGACAGACGTTGAGGAAGTTTTCTGAAAGAACAACTCCCACTAAAAAACTTTCTTTCGGCTTCTCCCATCAGGGGTCGCCACAGCGGATCCTCCACATGTTTTTATGCTGGATGCCCTTCCTAACGCAACCCTCCCCATTTATCCGGGCTTGGGACCGGCACTGAGAGTGGCTGGGGTTGGTTCCCTGACCGGGGCTCAAACCCGGGCTGCAGCGGTGAGAGCGCCGCATCCTAACCACTAGACCACCAGGGGACATTAACAACTCCCAGTATCTCAAAATATTTCGAATTTATCCTCGTCATCTTTTACTTTATTATTATTTTTTACTTTGTTCTCGTATTGCTATGACTTTATTCTCTTAAATGTTACTTTTTTCTCAAAAAAATTACGACTTTCTTCTCGTTATTGCTATGACCCCCCCTTCTTTAAATAAAATTTCAATTATTAACATAAAAAACACAATAATAATACAAAGAGCTAAACCAAAATATTAAAGTCCAATAATTATACCAATAAATGATTTGATAGATTTAAAAAAGAAAAAAATGTACTCGGCGTGGCAAAAACACGAGTACGCCTGTGCGCTTCAACTTTGTTAAGTGGTTCTGAAATCCGAGTGATGATTAAATCCGAGTGATGATTATTGCAGGTTAAACAGCAAAATTGTGACGCTCACTCAGGGCACAGTTGTGCTGGTCCACTTTCCTGAAGCCGGTGGGACAGGCGCAAGAATACGCCTTGTTGCTCGGGAGACACAGGTGACTACAGCCGCCGTTATTAGAGCCACATCGATTACGTCCTCCTGAACAAAGAGAGAGAGAGAAATGTAGAAGATGAGGGGGAAATAAATCGAACAGTAGAGCAGGTGGCTTCTGATGGCTGAGGTTCGCTTTCCTTATCAAACGTTGCAGGAGCAATGAGAGAAACTATGACAACGACACTGACACCTGGTAGTCGTGAAAAAATATCCCTCGTAGCATCTCAAAGCCACGATGTACAGAACATCAGATGTAAAAGAAAATCTGAATTCACATACATACAATAACTGTAAAATAAATAAATAAATAAATAAATAAAATTTACTGCAGAAAGGCCACAAGATTTGGATTGTACAAAAAAATCCAAAATGTATTAACAGAATTTAATTAGAACAGAATATACCTTTAAAGAGTCTCCCAGACGTGGTTAAACACTGTTTAACAAGCTTCTTTCTTTTCACATTTTTATTTACCGCATTATCATAATGGGTTGTATGTTGAGAGAAAATCAGTAGGTGAAAACGGACATTGCGCACCCCCATATAACCAAAAATGGCCCGATCCTCGTTTAATAGGACCTCTGCGAGATTTGGTCGAATCAGGCTCCTCTTATCAAAGCATCGACTATTCGGGGTCACCCCTAGTGGGCACTTTTGTCATAGATTTTACATCAGTATGGAATTCCTGGCTCGACTCTGATTCAAATCTGGGCTACTGCGCAGCCGGAAATCCGGCACCAAATTCACAAAACGTCCAAATAGAAGCGGAAAGTTTTACATTACAAAGTGTATTACGGCAGGACAAAAAAAAGGACACGGCCCGGATATAACCAGCGCAGGAATTACAGCTTCTGTATCCTTTATTACATCAAGTATGCATCGGAGCACCGGTATTCCGCATGTCCTCTTTTACCCCCCACTCACTCACAAAGACTCAAAACGTCTCTCTCTTATTAAAGTGTCACTTCTGCAGGCAGAAAATTGCCACCATTATCTCGAGAGTGCGCTTGCGTTTTCGCGAATTGCCTAGTGTTAGAGGGTCGTCGTGTTTTGAGAAAGATTTGACAGGGTTCAGAATGACGAGTGATAATCTGATGCTGAAACCCGGGTTAAGTGCTGCAGCAATTATTAAACGGATCGCAGTTGATCCGTGATCCTGACTCGGGGTCCGGCACGCACGTGACCCGCGGATTAATCTTACATTTTTTAGCGATCGCAGAGTGAAAGACCTGTTCCTGTTGGTATTGCAAAACTACACAGAGCAGTCCTGTGTTAATGTGAATGGGACGTGTTAATCAATCAACGACAATGGCTAGCAGAGGAACAGAACTTGATCAATCAATGATTTAAATAACATGAAATAAATAAAAAGCTAATTCGATTTGTCTCCCTTTTTACTGATCCAAAAAATGATCCGATCCGTGACTCAAAAACCGTAATGTGATCTGAGCAGTCTGTGGCACCAATAAGCAGCATCGAAAATTAATCGATTAAAGCAAAGGCTATAGACAAAAATCTATACCCAGGGTTTTTCCAGTCCGATGACATTACAAGAGCGGCCTCTAGAGGCGAATCACTGGCACCACTTGTTTGTTTTTACGCGCTGCACGGAGAGCGCTATATTTTCATTTAGGGGAGTGTGTGTCTGTGTGTGTGTGTGTGTGTGTGTGTGTGTGAGTGAGCGTGTATCACCTGCGGGTTGCCTCTGCGGGTGCAACGTGTGGATGTCCATAGGAAAGTGCAGTTTGTTGCGAATGATTTCCTGGTTCTTTCCAGTGAACTTATTGGCGCTGTTGATGCTCTTGGTGTGCCAGTCGGTCCAGTACAAACTGTCCTCAAACACCGTGATGGCAAACGGGTGTGGGAGGCCTGAAAAAAGCCACACATAGATGAGTGTAAGAGTGAGTAAAAAAAAAAAGGGACAGACGAACCTGAAAAAAAGTGGGAGAGAGAGATGACATGAAGGTCGTGTGTGTGCGTGATTGGGAATAAGCGAGAGAGGAAAAAAGGCGTTGGAAATACAAACACGATTGACCGACCTTCTTTAATACACTGTGGGAATTCTATCCACACAGAACAGAGACAACAGGCGACGCTTACATCATGCACGCGTGTCCTTGTTCCTTTGCTAACGAGCGTTATTTTCATCTCCAATTGCACTCCATGTACACAGGGCATTCTTAGATTGTCTACCGAAAGGACGATTATATTTAAAATAACTAGGTTTCGCATAATATTCAGAGAGAACCCAGTTTATTTGTACTCCGTACACTTCGCTTCAACGTTTTCTGTAACAGAAAAAGACATGGGCCGGAGTGAATACCAGTGTTATTGTGGAGATTTTATTATGATTTAAAATATTTATTATGCCTCCTAATGCTAGAGTAGTTTATTATTTTGTTCAGCACCATACAGAAAAATTTGCATTACTTTTCAAGTGATATATCGCCTATTAATATAGCATTATTACTATCATGATAAGTTTTCCTATTCATTGCCATCGAAATAAAAACAATTATTATGCATATGGTTAATTGAATCGAACAAATAATTAGGGTATGTTAATAATTAGAGGTCGAACCGATTCTAAGAGCCAGGTTGGATCCTATTTGCTGATAACCAATTAATCAAATGATTGGATAAAAAAACAAACAAACATAAAATAGTACTGAACTTTATTACCACATAAAAAAAAAAACTGAATCATGAAAATGTGCTAAAGAAAACAAATATATTTATATAACTCATACATTATAAATAATAAATATAGATAAGTACTATATAAATATAGTACTCTCCAAGCAGTGTAAAACAAACAGCACGTGGCATCAGTGATTTGCCTCTAGAGGCAGCTCTCACAATGACAGCGGCCCGGAAAAACTATCGAGTATAGAATTTTGCCAATAGCCGACAATTCCAGCAATCTATCTATCTAACTATCGGTGCCTCACCCTTTATTATCAAATACAATATAATAAAATAGAAGTGAAACATTTTAAATAAATTTTTTTTCTGGTATCGTTTAAAGGGCAGTTCTAAATTGCGCCATAGTTTGGGGACCCCTGATCTAAAGCATTATCACATTGGTGAAAGCGTTCCACAGGTGAAGCATTAACTTTGAACGTGAGGGTTTTGTTCCAGATTGACCTGCGTGATCCCAGAGTTTGGATTACAGTGATAGCAGTCAGAACATACCCAGAGGTTCAAGCAAGTGTGAAAACACCCTTTTCTTCTCTCTCTCTCTTTTTCTCTCCCTCTCTGTCCTCCATCCAGGTGGTTATTTTTGTGATCTTATCTGTCAGTAACGTGACGCATGGTTGGACTTGAGCTCTCCCTCTGCTCTTTTCTCAGAGTTTCCTCGTGCTCCTGCGGGTGCGCACTCATTCCTTTATCCTGCCATCTCTCTGTCTTTACATTTTTCACTTCGCTATGAAACCCTTCTCTTACACTGTCATGCATGTCTGGAGTTCAGCTGCAGAAAAAAAAAAGGATCTTGCACACAAATAAGCCTACCGACTAGAACCCACACAAACACTCATTTACATTCTCTCTCTCCTTGTTCGATTCAAAAACTTGACGTGAATGTGTGCGAAAACTCCGCCCCTCTTTAGTGTCATCAGCTCCGCCCCTTTTCTCTGCATGCAGACTCCTTTTGCGTTACATAAATATAATTTCGGTCTATGCTGCCACAAACACATCCGCACACCCCCACCCAGACCACACACACACACTTATAAGACAGTCAATTCATCAATTTGAGATTAACAATAAAACTAATATATCATTTTTTTATGTATTTTTTTTCTCAAAAAAACAAAACAAAACTATTACCAAACTCGGGTGTTATCTTCAGGGCCGTCTGTTCATTTGAACAGAATACACATTAATTTATGCAGAAGCTCTACGTGTTCACTAGTGGAATATTTAGTGTGATCTGAGCTGAAATAAAGCCATGAAATAAAGCCAATGTGGTTCAACTTTATGATTCAAACTTATACTGCCAAACCAGGCACCTAAACCACCCCCCCTCAAAAAAAATACAAATAAAAAAACCCTACTTTTCCACTAATGAAGCATGCATTACGTCTGTGTGTGTGTGTGAGAGCGAGATATGGAATGTGTCTAGACTTCCCTGTGGGATTCCTGAATGAACACACAAAATGCCACAAACGGAGTAAAGTCTAGGAAAATCTCAAGCTGATGATGATTTCATCTTTATTTTTTCCCAATTTATGCAACATTATTAAATGCATTTTTTGTGTTACATTTCATAACCATAGCCTGTGCGGCTGTGTGTGTATGTGAGCGTATTTTCATTCAATTTGATTACAGCTGAGGGTCAAAGCGAAAAACAAAGACAGCCAGTGTCCGGCTCTCAGGATTAATTTAGTTCACTTCCCTTCATGATATAATCTTCCGTCTGTTCCATATTTTTACTACGACAACCATCCTGCTCCCGAAATAACTTTAGTATGAAGAATGGTCGGGGCATTTCCCTCTTTCTCACCCCACGCTCTTGAATCAGCGGAGAGAGTGAATGCTATGTTCGTACCATTGAAGTTTCGTTAAAGTTGTCAATTATTATTATAATATTACAGGGTTTCTGCAGGTTTCACAAAAAAGTCAAATTGAAGACTTTTTAAGAGCATTAAGAATAAAATTTAATACATCAAAAACACACACGCTAGTGAGGTATCGCTAAACTAAGACTTTTTAAAACCCTTTATTATTTTTATTTTAGACTTTTAGACTATTTATATTATATAATAAATATCTATAAATAAGTAATATTTATAGTATAACTGATAGACGAGTAACAGATAAATGAGTAGACGACAGGATTTCTTATTATGTATGATTTAATGGTGCAATTCCCCTCCCCAATATAGTTTACAAAAGCTCCGCCCCCCTGGCCCTTATATGGCCATAGTGTGTCTATAGAGCGTCTATAGTGTGTCAGAGCAGGCATGATTTTCGCCTATATTTAAAAGTATACTTTATATTAAAGGTTTCTGGGGTTGTGTGTACAGACCCTGGCTGATGACGGCTTTGCGGTTTTTCCCGTCCAGGTCAGCTCTCTCGATCACGTGGTGCTTGGCGTCCACCCAGTACATGCGGTGGCCGGCATAATCGATGGTGAGTCCGTTGGGCCAGAACAGGTTGGTATCGGCGATGATTTTGCGTCCCGAGCCGTCCATGTTGGCATACTCGATCCGAGGCGTGTTTCCCCAGTCCGTCCAGTAAATCTTCCTGTAGAAAATACGAAAATTTAATAAGGGGTTGGAAAATTGTTGGAGTTGTTCATATTCTCGGATATTTTGCTCTGATGGATCAGTACATTGCCCAAACTGCACCAATACAACATGTGCGTGAACTTCAGACTTGTAAAATCTGGACAAACCTCTATAGATTTGTAACTGAAGTAACTTTTTATCGGGTCCAAGGGGCAGAAAAATTCCCAATACATTTCCAAAAACTGTCCATGGGAACTTCATCTTGGGGAATTTGGGTTAGTTAGAAGCTTACTAAGAATGTATTGGAATTTATGGGAATTTACAGGAATTTAAAAGAATTGATTAGATATTTGAGGAAATTCCATTTAGAAATGTTTGACTTTAATTAGTATTTTGTTGCACAGTAGCTTACACACAACACAAAGAAGTTTTAAATATAAATGTATGTCATATTTATGTAATTTGCGTGAATGCTTGCCAAGATGGAGCTTTTTTTTTTTTGGTGTGACGGAAGAAATGATCAGTGTTATGTTATGGAGAAATGTGCAGTGCATGTGATTTTTCCTCAACAACATTTAAGTTCCCTGTTATTGGCCAACCTGGAATTCTGTAATTTCCCAGTTAATTCCTGTTAATTCCTATAGAAAGTTTCCAGTCTTGAAAATCCCTGGAATTTTGCAACCCTACTTCTTTGTTGATGTAAGTAAGGACATATTTTATACGCAGCAGGCTCCGTACAAAACAGGGGTGTAACGGTACACTTGTTACCGAAAGTTTTCGGTACAGGACATTCGAAACACTTTTTATTATATTGATCAAATCAAGCATGTATGGTGGAACCTCATTTGACAAACTGCTGTACATATGTTTTGTTATACAAAAATATTCGTGAAATTTTGTCTCGTTATACGTATGCAGCTTTGTTATACGAACATTGTGCCAGGAAATTTTATTAGAAGATACTGAAAGCATTCCCGACATCAGGGGATTCCCCTACTTATTAGCAGTAAACCTTATCCTCAACTCCACCTCGTATTGTGCGCAATACAAATTGTATCCAGTATGGATCCAGTAGCGCAGTGTCACTGTGGGTGGATATACACCGACCAGGCATAACATTATGACATTATAACATTATGAATGGTGATTGAATTACATTAATCGATGCACGTGGGGAGTGAAGGCTGGCCCCGGACAACAGACGATCTTCTGTAGCTCAGATTGCTGAGGTCGGGACCGTTTTGGCAGCAAAAGTGGGGGCCGATACAATATTAGGCCAGTGGCCTTAATGTTATGCCTGATCTGTGTATACTTAATAAAATAAAAAAGTGTATTGCATTCATTTTATTTGTTCTAACGGTGTTAAACTGTGTTAATAAAACAAGCAATATTACGTTTTGCATTTCTTCCCCCTATCTGTAGCGAAATTAAAGCGAAACGTGACCTAAAAACCGAGGTACATACCGAACTGTGAATTTTGTGTACTGTGACCCCCCTAATTGTTTGGTGTTCAGTGTCGTGAATTTTACCCTTCGATGGGGTGCAGGGCAATAGCGCGGGGTTTCTCCATGCTCTCCCAGATCAGCACTTTACGGTGTGAGCCGTCAAGGTTGGCGACCTCGATGCGTGACGTCCCCGAGTCGGTCCAGTAGAGCTTATCGTGGATCCAGTCTATTGCCAGACCCCCTGTACGGTTAAAAAAATACAAAATAAATAAAAAGAGATTACAAAAGTTAGTCAATTAACCTTCAAAAGTTTTATTTTATTATATATAAAAATATGTTATAAGACCTGCAAAACTATAATCAAATAAATGAATTATTTAATAATTTGTTTCATCTGAGGTGTGTGTGTGTGTGTGTGTGTGTGTGTGTGTGTGTGTGTGTGTGTGTGTGTGGTGTACCTGGACTCTCGAGGCCAGTGGACACCACCTCCTCCACGTTGCTGCCGTTCAGGTTGGCCTTCATGATGCGGTCGAGCGTGACGTCGGACCAGAACACCAGCTCCCTGTTGTGGTGGAAGTCGAGCGCGATGGCATTCTCCAGGTTGTTCAGCAGCAGCGTGTACTCGGAGCGGTGAGGCAGAACTTGACGGATATCGATCCGATTCGCAAACAACAGCACCGGCTCTGGGCCTGAGGAAATCGTCACGCAGATAAATAAAAGAAAAAAGATGGGCGTGACACTTTAATAGGAACATTTGGAGGCCTGATCAATAACGAAAATGAGGCGCCGCAGAATTTGAAAGAAGGAAAGTGAGGAAGCGGATCTGAATACGGGACATCACGAGACAATTCCATGCCTGGGCTCTACCGTGTCTCATAAGGATCAGGGATGAGCATTATACAAGATTTTTTTCTTGCATTCGCTTTATTTGGAGACTTAAGAGTTATCAGGTAAGACGAACCCGTAGGGCCACGCCCACTTTCAGAATCCGGTTGTTCGATAAATAACTGAACTTTTACAAGCATGTTGGAGAAGTGCTGTAAAAAAACTCACCCAGAGCTTTGCAGCTGCGTTTGTCAGGTCGGAGTTCGTAACCCTGAACACACCAGCAGTGGAAGCCCCCCTCTGTGTTGGTACAGCCCTGACTGCAGTAACCTTCCTCAGCACACTCATCCACATCTAGAGGAGTCCAAAAAAGAGAGAGAGGTTTCAGCTCTCAGTCACAGGTGAGTGAAATCAGACAGCTGGGACACAGACGTGTGAACATCTGGCGGGTTTATGAGTCTCACGTGTCTGCACCAGTGATGTGGACAGACGTGTGCGGAAACACAATATAAACTGTCTCAATGCGAGTTTCAAGAGTTTGGGGGGAAAAAATCTCTCTCTCTCTCTCTCAATCAATCTTTCTTTCTGTGTATCTCTTTCTTTCGATCTGTCTCTTGCTCACTCTTTCGATCAGTCTCTCAATCTGTATATTTGTCTCTCTCTCATTCTCTCTGTCTGTCTTAATCTCTCACTCTCTTTCAACCTCTCACTCACACTCTCTCTACCCTCACTCTTGTTATCTGTCTCTCTGTGTTTTACTCGCTTTCACACCATACCTATTCCCATGTCTCTCTCTCAATCCGTCTCTCTTTCACTCTGTCAGTTTATCTGTCAGTCTCTCTGTCTCCCCCTCTCTATTATCTCTCACTTCCTCTCTATCCATCTCACTCACATCCTTTTATTCGTCTGTCTCCGTCATTGTTTCTTTTCATCTCTCTCTCACTCTTTCACTCTGTCTCTCACACATTTTATCCATCTCTCTCTCTTTATTTGTCTCTCTTTCATCACTCCCTTTCACTTTGTCTATTTGTCTCCTTTTTACACATTCTATCCATGTCTGTCTCACTCTCACTCTATACATTCTCTCTCTCTCTCTCTCTCTCTCTCTCTCTCTCAATGTCTATTCGCTATATCTCTCTCCTACTCACACTTTTTCTGTCGGTCTCTCTCTCTCGCTCTTTCTCTCTCTCTCCTTACCTTGGCAGATTTTGCCGTCCTCTCTCAGTCTGTAGCCCGTGTGGCAGCTGCACTGAACCAAACCTCGAGACATCTGACACTTCTGAGAGCAGCCGCCGTTCCCTACATTACAGTTCCCCTCGGTAGAGCGGGGTCCTACACACACACACACACACACACACAACAAAGTTTGTGATACTGAATTCAACATACACTGTGGCACGAAATCATCAAATAAATGTGGATTATTAAATAAATTGCATTTATAGTGTGTGTGAGCGTGTGTGTCCTTACGACATTCCTGGTGCGGATGTTCGT
The DNA here is from genome assembly GCF_014805685.1 of Silurus meridionalis. Lineage (NCBI taxonomy): Eukaryota > Metazoa > Chordata > Actinopteri > Siluriformes > Siluridae > Silurus > Silurus meridionalis. The sequence goes on from NC_060892.1 coordinate 20,713,383, forward strand.
CGGTTCCGTCCCCACAGTCGTTGACATCGTTACACACCTTGCGCTGGCCGATGCAGCGACCGTTTCCACACTGGAACTGATCTGATGCACAGGAAGGAACCGAACCTACAGACGAGGAAACGAAAAAGAGGAGCAGGAAGAGGAGGAACAGAGAGAATAGAAAAGAAAGTTTTATTCAGATGAAAAAATGTGTGTGTGTGTGTGTGTGTAAGTGAGAGAGAGAGAGAGAGAGAGAGAGAGAGAGAGAGAGAGAGAATGCGTATACCATTTTTGTCACAGCCCTCTTCATCGCTGCCATCAGTGCAGTCATCTTCACCATCACATCTCCATGACAACCGCACACAGCGACCGGACGCACAACGGAACTGTTCAGCCATACAAACAGGTACCGCTAGGGCAGGGAGACACACACACACACACACACACACACACACACACACACACACACACACACACACCATTAACACAATCACGTTTGATCTCGATCACTGGCTCTCCTTACAAACAAATATAAAAGTGCGCACACACACACTTACTGCAGTTGTTCTCGTCTGATTGGTCATCACAGTCGTACTCTCCATCACATCGCCATCCAGCGTTGACGCACATCCCACTGTTACACATGAACTCTGCTGTACGGCACGGCTGGTGAGAGGCTACACACACGCACACACCACAAAATCACAGAATACACACAAAACTTTTCAAACAGCTGAAATGTTGGATTGATCAGCAATAACAACAGGCTTAAACTGTGTGTGTGTTTATCTAAAGTGCAATTGAAAAAACATTACTACGCGCCACTCTCACTTCACGCCACAGCCGTCCTTCCTGACATCACAAATCAGTGGGAAATAAACTGGATTTATTAATGGGGTCATGAAAGGAGATTATGTTTGAATTAATATGTGTGAGGAAACCAACAGACAGGGACTTGTGGACGCTGACTGTCTGTGACTGGTGTGAAAGGGGGCAGAGCCATTAAAGTGTCCTTACAGCAGTCAGACTCATCGGACCAGTCTCCACAGTCATCGTCTCCATCGCAGTGGTAAATGTCCAGGATGCAGCGACCGTACGCACACTGGAACTCTTCCACACTGCACGTAGCAGCCATGACGTCTGCGGCTACACACACACAAAAAGCATCCTATGTGATATGCATTTCACAGCTGGTTAAGGAACATCCTGCTGACACACAAATACCTGCCATTGCTCAAAACACATACACACACACACACACCCACCCGCCGTGCCGTCTATATACAGGAATGGGGCGTGTCAAAAAGCAGCTGATTCTTCTCTATAGATCTCTCTCTCTCTCTCACACACACACACTTACGGCAGTTCTCCTCGTCCGTTCCGTCTTTACAGTCAGTGTCTCCGTCACAGTACCAGTGCTCAGCTATACAGCTCCCATCCGAGCAGCGGAATTCCTTATCGGAACACTTCCTTAGGTCTGGTCACACACACACACAGTTATAAGTATGATCGGGAAGCACACACAAAAGATTTTAACCATTTATGCAGACCTGGCAACCCAGCAACGCAAAACCAACAGTGTGCTCAAGTTGACACTTTTCACTTTCATAGACGAGCTTAAACTACAACATCAATTACAGGGAAGTGTATTTGATATAATGTACATAAAACACACACACACACACACACACACACACACACACACACACACACACACAGTTTTAGAAAGTGTGTGAAACTCACCGCATTGTTCATCACTGTTGTCTCCACAGTCGTTGTCTCCATCGCAGTGCCACAGGCTGCGGATGCAGTAACCATTCTGACAGTGAAACTCGTCCTCCTCGCATTCCCGAGGAGCTACACACACACACCCACACACACACACACACACACAGATAGAGAAGCCAATCCCAGAATTACATTAGAGTTAGCGACTAATGAACAAAAAATTTTGGACAGTGTACTGAAGGGTACCCGCCCACATACACAGCACACTCTCTTCTTTCTGTGCTATTAATGAAAGATCCACCATGGTCCCCTGTAACACAAAAGTCACCACTAAAAGCTCCTATAGTGGGTATGAAGGTTTTAGAAGCAACCCATGAAGGAATGGAAACAGACGGCTTGGGCCGATGAAGCCCATTTTTATTTGCATTACAAACATTAAACATTGTTGCAGAAAGTACACTCCTTCATGGCAAGTACAGTGGCGTATTTCAGCAGGACTACTCTTCCCCATTCACTGCAAAAGTTGTTGAATGCTTTGAGGAGCAAGACAACAGTTGTAGGTGTTGTAGGTGTGTCCAACCCAGAGACGTGCACGGGACGGATTTCTTAGTCCCGCTCTCGCAAAAATATATGTTAGTTTTATTTTCAATGCAATGATTGCTTCATGATGAACATGGACATAAACAAGGCACTTTGCAGAACATAGAACATCAACTGAAACGATATCTTATATAAAAAAAAAAAATATTTAAAAAAAAATCAGGCTAAGGTTTTGTTGTGTTGTATGTTCCTTTCTTTAATAATGAAGTGAAATCTGTAGCACTCGGCAAATTCCCTCTGTCTTGCACTTCAGACGTTGTGCCTCAGTGCGATCCAGTAGTCTACCACCCATTAGAGTTCGCTTGCCTGTAAACCGTTTTATTTTATTTTAGTTGCCATTGTTGCTTTTGTGCTTTAGATACAGCACAGTTTATTTGTTTGTAGTCATTTATTTTAAAAAATATATATTTTTAAGACCGCAGGAGTCTCTCGAATTATTTTATGCAACCCACACGAGTGTCAGGATCTTCTGGCCACATGGTGCGCACTTCTGGGTCGGCAGCCATGTTGTCCTTTTTCCCACGCCTCCCAGGATTTAGGGACACCCAAGACTTTAGCTAAGGATCAGATTATCTCACCAGCTTCCAAAGTCACTGAGAATATTGCCACCCTGCCTGCTCTGGTCCCTTTTCCTGATCCTGACCCCTGTTCTGCTCGGCTTCTGGTTTGGACCCTGGACTGTTTTTGGACTGTGTTTTTGCCTTGCCCATTGCTCAGTTTGTTTCTTTATTAAAGCCTGTTTTCACCATACCCCTGTCGCATCCTGCATTTGGGACTCTTTTGTGTCGGGTGCAGGTCTCTAGTCCAACCCTCTAAATTCCGGATAACTCATATCTGAACTAAGATTGATCATCGGTGGGTCTTGTGGAGTCCTTGTGTGATGGGTCAAAGCTGTTTTGGGAGCACAAAGGGGAACTCGACAACATCCGGCTGTTGGTTTTAATGCTATTGTTTTGAGGACGATGAAGGAAAAACTATAGAGGTGCCCGGCCTGTGTATAAAAACGTATACTACCAGTCAAAAGGTTGCATACACCTAATTATACAATGTTTTTTTTTTGTTGTTTGTTTGTTTTCAACATTGTATTTTATTACTGAAGACATTGAAATTATCAAATATGGAATTATGCAGTCAACAAAAAAATAACTTTTATATTTTCCATTCTTCAGAGTTTTGCTTTGAGAACAGCTTTGCACACGTCTCTCAGTGAGTCTCATGCGAATGGTTTTTAAACAATCTTCAAGGAGTTCCCAGAGATGCTGAGTGCTTGGCTGCTTTTCATTCACTTTCCAGTCTAACTCATCCCTAAACGTCTCAATTGGATTTAGATTGGGTGATTGTGGAGGCCAGGTCACCTGGACAAATAGCGCTTGCATAACCAAGAGGTGTGTTTGAGGTATTTGTCTTGTTGGAAAACAAATGATAGTCTTACTAAGTCCACTATCTCGCTGTACAAGTGCTGGGGTTGCCATGCTGATTGAATGCACCCTCAAAAAAGTGTCATCAGCATAACAACCCTGTACCATCAAACCTCCTCATCCATGGTTCACGGTGGGAACCACACATTCAGGAACCGTCTGTTCACTCTTCTACTTCTAGTGTTCTAATGTGAATTCCTTGTTTCTTGGCCCAAGTAAGTCTCTTCAGCTTGTTTTTCTTCCAAAGTGATGGCTTCTTTGGTGACTACCTCGTGAATCTGATGAGAGTTTGCCAAGCTGTCATTAAAGCTGACTGTAGCTAATTTGGACAATCTAAAATATAAATTCTGGGTTGTTTGACACGTTTTTGTTTATTACATAATTCCCTACGTGTTCGTTCATAGTTTGGAAATATTCAGTATTAAGGTAGAATGTTGAAAATTAGAGGGTGAATGAGTTTTGCCGATTCATTGGCACCTATAGTTGATTGCTGGAACTATCAGGAAAAATCCATACAGATAGTTTTTCCCGAGTTGCATTATACAGTAAAAGAACAAAAGAATCGTTTCTTTTTCGATGTAACTGTGCATTTATTTGGAGTCTTTTTGTTTCAGTTTGAATGTCTTTTATTTTCCTCTATATTTATTAATATAATTAATATATTCGTATTAATTTCATTTAGAACTTTTTCATGATGTATATTTATTTATTACATTTTTTTGCAAAACAGTATTCACTGTAACATGCAGTGTTATGGTTGTTTTTTATTTAGATTTTTTTTTATCCAGTATCGATTGATTAATCGCTTATCGGCAACTACAATCCAAGCATCGACCAGTATTAGTAAAATCCACTACTGAAAGGAAAAGGTGTGTGTAAACTATTGGCTGGTACTGAACACTCCAAACGCAACAGTGCAGCTCGCTATGAGCGTGGGGTTCACAGCGTCAGTGTGTACGCCGTGAAGTGGATCAGTTACGTCAAATAAAAAGCATTTAACCGACGAGGCGAGTTAAACCAGCATGCGTGCGCACACAACCACAGATACACGTTTGATGTCACAGATTCACTTTCTTCCTCGCTCTCACTTCTAATTGCTTTATTCCCTCTTATTTGAACTCTCCTTTTTTATTTATTTTCTTCTTCTCGCTTTCTCTCGTATTTCTAACGCTCATTTCTCTGTCCCTTGCTCCGGCAGTTTTTGTTCATTTGTCCCCCTTTTCTATTTGCTTTTCCTACTTTCTTCCAATTATTTGCTTTACTTTCATCTGTCTGTTTTTAAATATATAAGAAGAATGAGGGATTTCTCTCGTCAGTTTCTTTCTTTTCTGTTCTTATTGTGCATTTACATGGGGGGAGGGTGAATAAAAGGGTAAATGGGGTAAAAGGAAACTCATCTGCTGTCCTTCTGCTGCCACCACCACAATGACCTTGCCTGGAGGTTATGTAAGACCTGAGCAGGGTGCGACCTTTGACCTTTATCATGTTTGAGTTAGAAGAGGAAAGAAAATAGAGAGAAAGAGAGAGAGAGAAGGAGAGGGGCTGATGAATCAAAGGAAGTGTGTGCTGAAGCTAATAGGAATAGAGGAGTGCGTGTGTGTCTGTGTGTGTGTGTGTGTGTGTGAGTGAGAGATTGGTCAGGAAATTGGTAGCTTCTGCTTTAATGGCTTTCAGTGAGGCTTTGTTTTTATTTATCTGCAGGTCAGTCTTGATTCTAGAAAAATATTTAATCACTGCTTTAAACCTGCACCGGGGACATGAACAGCTCTACTGTTACCTCTGCCGATAGTATACACATTCCTATCACTCTGCAAAAGAGAGTATGGATTAGGGGTGTAACAGTACACAAAATTCATGGTTTGGTACATACTTTGGGTTTTAAGTCACGGTTCGGTTACATTTCTATACAGTAAGCTGGAAGAAATGCAAAACATAAAATTGCTTGTTGTTTTTTTATTTTTATTATTGTTATTTTTATTATTATTATTATTATTATTAACATTTGTGAACAACAGTTAACAGTTATGTTTTTTAACCATTAAATATAAAAATAAATATAAAAAATAAATAAAATGCCTGCTTGATTAAAAAAAATAAAAGTTATATTTTATATATATATATATATATATATATCCAAATAAAATGGAACCAAATTAATGCCATAGACTTTTCTTTTATCATAATGATTTAATGTGCTAAAAAATACAATTATAAAAAATTTAATAAATCAATGAATTTTTTTTTTTTTAATAGTCTACAATCATTAGACCCCATTAAGACAAAACAACTCTTGTGTAAGTCTGTTTTTTACGTTATTAAACTATATATATATAGATTTTTTTTATTTTATTTTTTTAAATATGCACTACTTAACTTAACTAAATTTCAGCATACTTGAACTAAAATCTTTTATTTCTTAAAAGCATACATTTAATTATTTATGTATTCAATTTATTTATTCATAAATGAATTCGTTCCTTCTGTCTTTCATTCGTTCACTCCCTCAATGTGCGGAATTGTCAGGAATTTCTCCTTTGGATAAAATGCAAAAGAATCCACATAGACTGTCATAAAAACGTTGGCAATAACAGCAAGTGGCAGCGAATTTTTCAGATGCGAGGAAAGAAATCTGATGTGCAGTACAAATTACATGTTTCGTCTTCACGTCCAGGGAAGTCGGATTGACTAAGTAATAAAAGAACACACGTAACTCATACTCAATGCCGCGTGTCTCAGGGATTAATAAGAACATATCTGTTTAATTGCTTTAAAATTGTGCACTAGTGTGTGTTTGTGTGTGTTCAATTCAAAGCAAAAAAAGTCAGTAGAATTTTGCTTTTTTACGTGTCAAACTTACAATGTGGTATTAGATGAAAAGTTGCCAGTTGAGCCTTAAACCCACACTCATGCACACATGAACACACATGGAATTGGACTGCATTTCAAAATGAGAGAGAGAGAGAGAGAGAGAGCACAAGAGAGATAGAGAGACAGCTTTAAATAATAAAGGAAAAGGGAGATGTGATTTACGAGGCATTCAAATAAAAAATTCATAAATCTCTCTGCAGACCCGGCGGCTTTAAATGGTGAAGGAGGTGAAAGCCACTCGAGTGTCTACACGTCGGAACTTTGGATTCGGGGGAAAAAAAAATATAGGTCACTCGTGCATTATTTTTTTTTTTACCCCAGTGTAGGGCCTGATCATTTAGAGGGGTTGTGACTGTAAATGAGCTAGCTGACCACTACACATATACATATACATATACATACATATATATATATATATATATATATATATATATATATATATATATATATATATATATATATATATATATATATATATACACATACATATATATATATATATATATATATATATATATATATATATATATAATGTATGTATGTATGTATGTATGTACTGTGTGTGTGTGTGTGTGTGTGTGTGTGTGTGCATGGCCGTCTTCTTTTCTGAAGCTGGAGGTGGAAGGTGGAGAAGCACCATGTGTCTTACATCAGGCAGCTCCGTGATGTCAAGTGAAAAAGGATCCAAGCAACAACCTGTGCAGCTCTGGTGAATTCCATGCCCAGGAGGCAATGCTGGATAACAATGGTGCTCACAACCAAAAAAAAAAAAACCACTGGAGAGAGTTTTGATCCTTTAGAGGATACACATATACACACACACACAATTTTTTAATTAACTTGTGCAAGAGCGCAAGCGTTGCATTTTCCTTCTCCAGCACTCGTTTCTTCAGATCAGGGCTTCCCAGTGACACAAGGAGTTCAAGTGGAACATAGAGCACAGGAACATTTCTCTTTACCTGTAATCTGTTCATTGCTGCTTCTACATACCAAATAAAGGGGGGAAAAAAACACTCGCACACTTGCTTGGCGCGTGCAGCCGGAGGCACTCGAAGGAAGTGTGTAAACCACGAGGTCAAAGGGCAAACCCCAAATTTCCCTTAAGTCAGGTGTAATTTGCAAGAAAAACCTGATCTCTTGCCCCTTCGTGTTTTGCCACATGTAGAGCCCCGGGGCGGCTAAACTGATCGCTGTGGTTTACAACAAAGAAGAAATGCGCCTCCCCTGTAACTTTCACTAGGACTTTCACTAGACTTTTACAGCGTCCAAAATAATAGTAATAATAAAAATTAAAATACTCACGGCAGTCCTGCTCATCTGAATCGTCCTCGCAGTCGTTGTCTCCGTCGCACACCCACGAGCGGCGGATACACTTCCCGTTGTCACAGTGGAAGTCCAGAGGAGAGCAAGTGGGAAGCACTGTAACGTTAAACACAGACGAGAGCGAGAGATTAGAAATTATGCACAGTCTCACACTCGATGGGACGAAGGAGACATTTCCAGAAGGACAAAAAGACAGGTTTTTTTTTTTAGGTGAGAGAGGAGCGATTGTGATGGTTTGGTGATGTGCAGAGGAAAGACATGGGGTATATGAGGTAGAAAAAGGAAAGGCTGAGGAGGAGGATTATGGACATGGTGAGGGAAGACATGCAGGGGGTTGGTTTGAAAAAGGCAAATGTAGAGGACAGAGTGATATGGAGACAGATGAAGTAGTTGTTGTTGTTTAAGTAAAGAAGTCTCCAGTGTCTAACAGTCTGTAGGTTTTCCACCACAGAACTGTGTATTTTTTTTATCTCATCTCATTGAGTCTCACTGTGACGACTTGTGAGAGATTTGGTGTACAAACTTTGACATTTCCTACACGCATGACACCGACAGTCTTGGCGCATTTTCCTGACAGTAGCCACGGCGAATCTGCAGCTTGCACTTACAGAACATGGCAGAATATTTGGAAAGGCTTCACGAGATCAAGTTGCCATGGCAGCCATATCCCTTTGGGCATCTTTTTTTTTCTTGTTAACAGTCGGGTTAAATGACGGGCGTTTAGTTCGCCTCAAATGCAGCGTTCTATGGATCGACAATCTCAGGCTTTAGGTCGAGTTGTGTATCAAACGGGTGTAAGGGTACACAAAATTCACGGTTCGGATCGTACCTCGGGTCACGGTCCGGCTTAATTTCGGTACATATGATATATATGATATTAATAATATTTATTAATTATTATTATTATTATTAACGTTTGTGAATACCAAGAGATTACATATTAAACCTGCTAGGTTAAAATAAACAAAAAAAATCTGAATAAAATAGAATAAATCAAATGAAAGCTATACACCTCTTATATTGTATTCTAATTGTGCACAATTAAATCAATGTAAAAATAAATGAAAGTTAAGATATTTGTGTTTTTTCACATTTAATATTTAATATGTTCTACTTTACTGTTCTACTTATTTCAGGACACTTTAGCAAATGTCTGCAAAAAAAAAACACACACAATTGTTATTACCGTATTTTTGGACTATAAGCGCTACTTTTTTCCCATGTTTTGAACCCCGTGGCTTAAACGACGAAGCGGCTAATTTATGGATTTTTCCTGGGCTCTCAAAAAACTGAGCGACATAACATTAGACCAATGAAATTTCCGAACAAAAACGAAACAACGCACCTCACCTGTGTTCTGAGCTGCACGGCATCGGGAGAAAAGCTTTCACCGGTATTCCCAAAATGCCGCTCTGATCTTAAAGGAGCCACAACATATTTCACTTGTTACACCGTGTAACAGACACTGTCTTTCGTTAAAGCCTGTGGAAAGCCTGTGACAGGCTTATAGACAGGTGCGGCTGATTTATGTTCAAAATAAAAAATCTTTGTCAAATTCAGTGGGTGCGGCTTATATATGGTTGCGCTTTATAGTCTGGAAATTACGGTATTATTATTATTTTTTAAATTTATTTATTAATCAATTCCTTCCATCCTGCATTCATTCATTCATTCATTTACTCCTTCAATACGTGGAATTGCCAGGAATTAAAACTTGAACTTGGCACGGATTTCACGCAGTACAAACCGTGTTTCTGGTACGGATCGAGCAGTGACTGTGACACTGCGCTCGTAGTGGAGATTAAACGTTCTTGCGGTCCGCCACTCATATGTTCATGAGGGTGACGTAAAACAAGGATTGCGTTCGGGACATGTGTGAATCGCACAGAAGGTCCTGTAGCAAAAGGGTTCGGTTCGAATACATGTACTGTAACACCCCTAGCAGGAAAACTGACGCAATAAGGTTTCAGACGTACAACGGATCCCTGACGCCTCGAGATCATTACATCAAAACGCTGCCTTACGAGGGGGTACTGTGCAGCGGGGCAAATATGTGAGACAGATGTTAACGCACTTACAAGACTCCTCTGGATTTGCGGTCGAGAGAACACACTAAATTATGTAGGCATTCTTGAACATCTTTCTGGTGTGTGTGTGTGTGTGTGTGTGTGTGTGTGATTTCATTACTGCTGAACTGGATCCTTTCAGACTAATTAGATCAGAGTTCTCCAGCACGTATGCGGCTGCATTCATTAGATATCTGTGTGTCTACGTGTGCGGGGGTTTTGTGGGGGAGGGGGGTTGTTGGAAATTGTTTGCGTGTTTACCGATGTCTCATAAACCGCAGAGCCACTGAATTCTCAAACCTTATTGGTCAGAAGGTGTTGATAAATTTTTTTTCTGATCACAAAGCAAAGCGTGATCAGAGACTCAGAGGAGAGTCTTCGCAGAATGAAGAGTCGATTCAGTGTGTTTGTGGACGCAAGTATAAAGGAGTGAATGTCGAGAAGCGACATGGAACTTGCAGATATTACACATTAAGTGTGGTTATAAACGGAAAGGAATAAAAACTGCACACGTGCTGGCGTTTATAAAAACACGTGTTATAAAAATACATAAATAAACGTGTCAGGGAAATGATTTTTGACTCAGAAAATGACTGTGTGTGTGTGTGTGTGTGTGTGTGTGTGTGTGAGAAACGGAGAATGTACTCGCGCTGCGTGTGTCCGGACACGCGTGTCTGTCTAGGCATGCATGCATGTGTTTATGTCTCTGCTGGGAAGGAAGTCTGGAGGACAGAGTGCTATTGCTCATTTTTTATGGGCTACTTTTCACACACACACACACACACACACCTCACGGTCAATTTTCTACTATGTATGGGGGGCAATTTTCCCTGAGAGACAGACTTTACTTGTTTAAAATGATGAGAATTTCAGGTGGTGGGAAAATATGGAAAAGTGAGAGAGAGAGAGAGAGAGAGAGAGAGAGAGAGAGAGAGAGAGAGAAATGAAAGAGAAAAAGAGAGAAAGACTATCCGCTTATATGACATAACCCACATGGGAATTCTGCTGCTTTTTTTTTTTTTTTTTTTAAAGAAAGAAAAAGACATACTGGAAAATGTTTTTGAAGTTTTTGCACCCATGACCACCACACACAACTGTGCACACACACACGGCATGGAATATGCTTTATAATAATGATAATAATAATTATCATTATTATCATTATCATTATTATCATTATTACTACTACAGTAAAGGAGATGCTGCCCCTGTATTTGAGCGTAATGTGTGAACTCGACTCTACAGTCTGTGCACTGCATTCCTTTCATACTCTGTCGGCACAGACTCTGTGTGTTTGTGTGTGTGTGTGTGTGTGTGTGTATTGAGCGTGCAGGTGTAGAATGTGGGTCAGCGTGGCTCCGTCCTGCTCAGTCTGCTGGTTTGCTCACTGTCTCATTACTAATTCACTCTCACGCCGGTCAAGCTTACCACCCCTGCCCCGCCCCCAAACTCCCCCATCCAGTGTGTCTGTTTTCTCCTGATGCTTTGTTTTTCCTGTTCCTGCCAGTTGTAGAAACACTGTTTGCACGCACACACACACAAAACTCGACCCATACTCATACACCTCACTCCATACCCATACACCTCACTCCTCACTCCATACCCATACACCTCACTCCATACTTATACACCTCACTCCATACAATTCCACCCATACCCATACAACTTAACCCATACCACTCCACCCATACACCTCACTCCATACCCATACACCTTACTCCATACAAATCCAAACATTCCCAAACACCTCAATCAATACCACTCCACCCATACCAATTTAAAGCAATTCATATAACTTCACCTATACACCTCACTCCATACAACTCCTCCCATACCAATACATCCCAACCCACACAACTCAAAAAAAGGTCCTAATTTACCAACACGCCGAATAACCAGCGGTAATTTGCATGCTGAGGTTGTGGGCGTCTCGTGGGCGTCTCGTGGGCGTCTTGTGGGCGATGAGGGAGAAAATGTAAATGAGGTTTCTGGTTTTCACTCTGATTTCACTCAATACCTAAAAACTGATGAAATAGGATGGATTGAAACGCGAGGTCCGTTATGTAAGATATTTGCAAGTGGGAACCTTTTGTAAGCCTCCATATAAGCGCAAGTTTAACTTTACTGCATTGATAAATCCTCATTAATGTGAGTCAGCGTTCGGTTTTACTTCAGTCATTCACTTCACTGATTTCTGATTCCCTACAGTGAATTATATAAAGTTAAAGTCTGTTATAAAGCAGCAAGACAGTTTTATTGTGCTATTATACTGTACACAATGTAGGAAACTAACTAAGTTAACAAGATTTTGTTTGGGATTCAGCTCATTTTAATTCAGTTTTATTCACGATTTTAACAATGGACATGCAAACCAACCCATACAACTCCACCCAACCCATACAACTCCACCCATCTCATACAACTCCACCCAACCCATACAACTCCACCCATCTCATACAACTCCACCCAACCCATACAACCCCACCCATCTCATACAACTCCACCCAACCCATACAACCCCACCTATCTCATACAACTCCACCCAACCCATACAACCCCACCCATCGTGACAACTCCACCCATCTCATACAACTCCACCCAACCCATACAACTCCACCCATACAACTCCACCCATCTCATACAACTCCACCCATACAACTCCACGCATCTCAGACAACTCCACCCAACCCAAACAACTCCACCCATCTCACACAACTCCACCCAACCCAAACAACTCCACCCAACCCATACAACTCCACCCATCTCATACAACTCCACCCATCTCATACAACTCCACCCAACTCATACAACCCCACCCATCTCATACAACCCCACCCAACCCATATAACTCCACCCATCTCATACAACTCCACCCAACCCATACAACTCCACCCATACAACTCCACCCATCTCAGACAACTCCACACAACCCAAACAACTCCACCCATCTCATACAACTCCTCCCAACCCAAACAACTCCACCCATCTCATACTCCACCCAACCCAAACAACTCCACCCATCTCATACAACTCCACCCATCTCATACAACTCCACCCATCTCATACAACTCCACCCATCTCATACAACTCCACCCAACCCAAACAACTCCACCCAACCCAAACAACTCCACCCATCTCATACAACTCCACCCAACCCATACAACTCCACCCATCTCATACAACTCCACCCAACCCATACAACCCCACCCATCTCATACAACCCCACCCAACTCATACAACTCCACCCAACCCATACAACTCCACCCATCTCATACAACTCCACCCATCATACAACTCC